>NW_004567136.1:4605350-4696162 GCF_000260355.1 Condylura cristata | reverse complement strand
GTTCTGCTCCCCACTCTGTCTCTGGTGAAGCTTCTCACCACCCCTGAGCCTCTGGCCTGTACCCCAGTTCTGTATGTACAAATAAATAAATCTTTTAAAAAAAAAAAGACTTTAGTCTTTTTTTAGTATTATTTCCAACATTACTGTCTATATTCCACTTTTTAAGATTTAAAATAATTTTAGCTGTACCTCTCATTGTTTGCATTCTATTTTATAATTTTAATTTATTTTGTACTTTTTTTTTAAGCTTTATACATACAGAAATGGGGCACAGGCCAGAGGGGCCTGTGAGAGGATTCACAAAGACAGAGTAGGGAGAAGAACAAGCAGATTGGCAAAACACAGTGCTGAGGGGAGCAGTGAGCGGGCCAGGAGAGGTCTGCAGCGGCATGTGGGTCAGCTCCGGGGATCTAACTCCAGCTGAAGGATCGATCTGTGGCTAGCATGTAGTGCTGTGCTTTAACCTGTTGTGCCACCAGGGAGGGTCCCTATTTTGTACTTTTAGTTCTGATACTAACACTTAAATGTTCAAAATGTGTTTCAGTGGGTATCTTATTTTCATGGTAGATTTTTACGCAAGACTAATGTTCTATTTTTTTTTAATTTTATAACAGTTTATTTTTACATCATTTTGTACATTTTTTTTCCATCTCCATTGTAATCCCCACAGGTTTCCCATCACCAAGTCACCCGTGTGCCATCACCATAATCCTGTGCACTTCCCTCCCCACCCCCTGTTTTTGATCCCATCCCCCACTCAACCCCCACAAAATGTTTCTGGTCTATGGCTGTTCATTATTCTTGTCATTTTCTCACCTGGTCCATTATACTCCTGCTATGAGTGAAACCATTCGGTACTTTTCTTTCTCTTTCTGGCTTATCTCACTAAGCATGATCTTTTCCAGCTTCATCCAAGTTGCTACAAAAGACATGTGTTTTTCTTTTTTGGTTGCTGAGTAATATTCCATTGTATATATGTACCACATCTTTTTTATCCAGTCATCTACTTTTGGGCATTTGGGCTGCTTCCATGTTTTTCCAATTGTAAATAAAGCAGCAATAAACATGGGGGTGCAGGTATCTTTTTCAATCAGTGTTTTTGTGTCTTTTGGGTAGAGACCTAGGAGTGGGATTGCTGGGTCATAGGGAAGCTCCATGTTTAGCAGTTTGAGGAACCTCCAAACAGTTTTCCATAGTGGTTGTACTAGTTTGCATTCCCACCAGCAGTGCTGGAGAGTTCCTTTTTCTCCACATCCTCACCAACATTTGTTGTTGCTAGTTGTTTTAAGATGTGCCATTCTCACTGGGGTGAGGTGGTATCTCATTGTGGTTTTAATTTGCATCTTCCTTATTACGAGTGATGTTGAACATTTTTTCATATGCTTGTTGGCCATCTGCATTTCCTCTTTGGAGAAGTGTCTTTTTAGCTCGTCTGCCCATTTTTTGATGGGGTTGTTTACTTTATTTTTGTTGAGTTTCATCAGTTCTCTGTATATTTTTGTGATCAGTCCTTTATCACTACTTTTGTGTGAGAAAATGTTTTCCCAATTAGTGGGCTGTCTGTTTTTTGTAATGTCTCTTTTGCTGTACTAATGTTTTATTTTAAAGACTTCCAACAAAGTGCAAGTGGCAGAAAGGGAAGACTGGGATTTTACAGTGTCACACATGCTTTTTATAATATTTTGTTTTACATTTAACAACCTAAGTCTATATTTAGTTCTGTGAAACAGTTGCATTTGTTTTTAGTGTTTTTTACTACTGCCAGAAATCTTTACTCCAAGGAATAGCACATATCATTTTTATGCCAATGGTGTTGTTTTTTGGAGTTGGTGGGTTTGGAGCGCAGGGTCCTTGGGTTCACTATGGGAAAGGTTTCACCGGAGCTCTGCTTTCAGCAGCACGTGGTGAGTTTCTCCACAAGACAGAGATGTTAGTTATATTTAAGGAACAGGTTTATTAGAAAGGTGACAGGAAAGTAAAGGACACTTACATAGGCACCAGCAGGCAGGAAGAGCTGCCCCTTTGAGGGGGTAGCGTTAAGTTGTATCCTTTTTAGTGGGGAGGGGTGCATCTCTGTGAGTGAGTGGTTGAGATTGCTGTTCTGGACAACAATGTGGAATCACATAGTTTGGGACAGGTAGAATCCAGAGGGACCTGGAGATTTCACAATGGGCCATCTGTCCAATCTCTATATCTTTGCCCTCATGTCTGTGCTTCAGACACTCCCTAAGGCAGTCTGATACAGCAGTTTGATACCTGCTGGGGTCTTACATCTTGTGATAAGGCACTGAGCGTCTTGATTTCTCCCATCCAAGTACTAACCAGGACGGATCCTGCTTTGCTTTGGAGATCAGACATGATCAGGCACGTTCAGGGTGGTATGGCGGTAGATGGGTCTTGATTTGTATGGCTGGTTAATGGTCCTGTTAATCCCACCTGCTTGTGTGCATCAGGTTTTAACTTTGTGATGTCTCCTTCAGATTTTCTATTCTTTCCTCCATCACCCACACTAGAACTCATAAAACATAAGATGATGTTTATGAATGAAAACATCTCATCTACCACCCACTTAACTATAAATTTTTATTAATATTCAGTCACTGTTGTACAGCTCAATAAAAACCTCAAAATTGAAATCTGTCCTCAAAAGGAAACTATCTTCTTCTTGCAGCTCCCTGCTTCAGCACTCCCCCTGGGATTGACCAAATTACGTCAGAAAATGTCAAATCTATGTATTTGAGTTATCACTGTTTGGGTTGTCTGGAAAAAGCAAGAAAATTCAAAAGAATGCTGTTGAGATTTATGTACATCTTTGCCAAGTAGTAGATCCTTTGGGATCAGAAATGTGTACATTTAAAATCCAAAGACCTTATGATTAAAAATTTAATGCTGTTCTTTGGTTGTTTCTCTATATTCTCCAGGCTTTGCCTTTCCACCTCTACCCCCCTCCCCCACTTTTCCTGATGGTGGCCTGGGGTTAGAAACTGCTGAGTGTGGATTCCACTTTCAGGAAGGAAGTTGTTTTTTGTCCTTCATCTGCTAGAGAATTACTGGGGCCTAAGTAGGTAATCTGTAGACAGAAGCAGAAGTACCACCAAGGTAGAAGGAACTTTAGCACATGCAGCATAGACATTACAAAGAGCAGATGCTTAATAATGATCAGCTATCCTTGCAGTTTTTCCTTTGAATTTCCCTTTTCCTTATTAGTGGGTATAACCATTTTATTTTTATACTTGCATTTTGCCTAAGACAGTCTATTTTTAAAACTTCCACAAAAGTTCTTGTGGCAGAGAAGATAGACTGATTTCTATGAGTAAAGTTGCAGGATACCCAGATGCTGTCATGGAGAATAGTATTTCTTTTTTGTGTATGGCGTGGCAGGAGATTCTTTGTGAAGTTGAATTAACTGCCTTGTGTAGTGTGATATAGGAGTTCAGACCTAATTTTATCTAGTGAGTAGATATTGTTAAATGTACTGCACATGGGTACTCCTGTCTCTTTTGATCTTACTTATTGTGATTGTGTCATGCGATACATACAAGAAATTTCAGGTGATTTCTCAACTTTGGTTTCTTTGAAGAAATAGTAAATTGACACGAACGGTTAGAAAAAGAAAATACAAATTGAGTTTCATGCATGCTGAGGACCATAACACATGCAAACTTGGAAATGATCAGAACAGCCAACTAATGTAGTGTTTAGACAAAAAAGCAATGTATTTGTGTTGAACAAACAGAGTGTAACTCTTGAGAGTTTTGGTTTCAGGATGGCTTTTTTTAGTGAGCCAAGTAGAGCTTGTTTACACAGCTTCTGGTCCCTATCTGAAGAAAAGGTTATCTCTCCATCTCTGTGCCATGGGTATATTTCACATAGAGATATAGTCATTGCTTTCAGAGGGAACAGAGAAGAAGAGGGTCAGAGAAAATTCCTGTTTTTAGGAGAAAAGAAAGTTTTTAAGATAAGTTGCATTCCTTGACTGTTTATTCAAAGTACTCAATATGCTGCTTCCCCATGTCTTGGGGCATCTGGATTTGGACCTCACACAGAAAAGCTTCCTTTATCAGCCTTTTTTAAAACCATTTGTTTACTTTTATCTGATACAGCTTATAAATTCAAATGACAGGAAATTTTTTGAAAATTAGAATGGCAGTGATTCTTCTGTGGGAAATCTCTTTTCTTACCAGTTTTTAATTTTTTTTCTAAGATTTATTTATTTATGCAGACAACTTGGGTACAGGCTGCACTTTAATCTGCTGTACCAACGGAGGGGGGGATTTCATTATTTTTAAAGATTTATTTATTCATGTATACAAGAGCTGGGTTGTAGGCCAGAGGTGGGGGAGATCAGAGGGTTCACCAAAGACAGAGGGGAGCAGACAAGACAGATGTACTGAAATACACTGTTGAGGGGAGCAGCGGGCCAGACAGGAGAGGTCTGCTGTGCAATGCGGGTCAGGTCCTTGGCTGGGATGGAATTCATGCCGCAGTGACTGCTGGTAGTTTCATAGTGCTGAGACTTAACTGCTGGTGCCAACAAGGAGGCCTCGATCAAATTTTTACCTTAATGTTTTATTTCAGAATAATTAAACTTATTTTACATAATAATTTTGAAGCTAGTGAGGGTGTTTGCCTATATCTCGCACATATTATCCTCTATTATCAACATCTCTCTACTATGGTACATGTTCTGCTGTTGATGAACAAATATTGGTAAATTACTATTAGCTGAAGTTCATACGTAATGGATAGTCCTCAGTCTTTTCTGTTATGCCCTTTTACTATTCCAGGATCTTATCCTAGATAAGTACTTATCCAGAATAGTACATTACATTTCCTAAGGCTCTTGGTTGTGACAAGACTCAGTTTCTCAGGCTTTATTTTTGATGACCTTAGCAGTTTGAGGATTACTAGTCAGGTATTTTGTAGAAGTCCTCCACTGAAACTTTAAGATAGGATTTATAATTTATATACTGTAAAATTTATGTTTTAAAGATGGTAATTCAGTGTTTAGTACACTCAAACTGTGTTTTGCAACCATTCCAACATCTGCTTCTAGAATAACTCATAGTCTTGCAAGGAACTATGGATATCAATTATGCAAGAACTATAGCATACTACTCCCCTATTTGACCCTCTTTGTCTCCTAACCATCACTAATCAATTTTCTGTCTCTATGCATTAATATATTTTGGACATTTAATGTAAATAAAATATTAAAATATATGGGCTTTATATTTTGAATTCTTTCGCTTAGAGTGATATCATGCATCATGATTATTCCATTCCTTCTTATAGCTAAATGATATATTGCATTGTACAGCTGTCCCATCAACACCATAGTTTATCCATTTATCAACTGTAGACATTTGGGCTGGTTCTACTTTTTGAACATTATGCATATAGCTACGAGATTTCATCTATTAAGTGTTTGCAGAAACGTATGTTTTCATCCTTTGGGTCATATACTTGGGAAGAGAATTTTGAGACATGAGGTAACTATATTTTTAAAATTATAGGTACTCCCCAACTTTTTTCCAAGCTGGCTGTTTCATTTTACATTCCTATTAGCAATAACATTCCAATATGTATTCTAATTTCTCCATATCCTCCATAACACTTGCTACTGTCTTTTTGGTTATAGACATCCTGGTGAGTGTGAAGTGGCATCACAATGAGTTATTCATTTGCACTTTCCTAATGACTAATGATGTTGAGTAACTTGTTCACATGCTGATTGACTGGTTGTTTATCACTTTTAGAGAACTGTCTCTAAATCTTTTCACTGCTTTTAAATTGTTTCTTCTTGCTGAGTTGTAGGACTTTCTCACACTTCCTTTATCTGCTACATGTTTCTTTTTAAAATATTTTCTGCCATTCTGCTGGTTATCTTTTCATTTGCTGAACAATGTTCTTTGAAGCAAAACTTTCATGTAATGATGAAGTCCAATGTATCTATTTTTTCCTTTGTTGCTTATGCATTAAGTGTCATATCTGTCTTCATAATTTCTAGCTTCTCTCTTTAACAATTCTGAGCACACTCCTCAAAATTTCCTGTCCTTGAAATGTTCCTAGTGTTAAAATGTCAACTTTGTGTCAGGCTCAGAATCAAATTTCTCTGTGTAGGGGATAACTTCAGATAGTCATTATGCCACATGGCTTCTTTGGGGATGCATGTTCTGAAGCACACACGAAGATATGAAAAAGAACTATTAGAAATGACAATTTTTGGAGATCAAAATTGTTACATACTAACAATTTTATATGGTTCAAGATGATATTCTGTTGTGTGAGTCAAACATTACTATACTTTATTGCTGCTTATTTATATTTTAGTTTATACAGTTTATATAGCTTCCATGAGGCACATAGCTTTCAAAATTTTGTTAAGATAGAAGTTTACATTGATGTTTTCTCATATTGGACTCGAACCACTGCAAACAGAACTCCACTTACAGGATGTAGGACCTTTTGCAAGTTAGTCACCACTATTCTTCCCCCACCTTCGGTTCTTTGATATGGACAATTGAGAAAGGGCAAAGTTATGTAAAACACTATGCAGATAGATACAGGATTATTTCCTTAGCTTTCCCTTTTTGGTATTGTCTTTTTCCGCATTCCACATATGTAGAAATTTGGGTGTTACCAAAGTGTTCCTCCAATTAACCACCTAGACTGGTTATTATTAGGAAATTATTTTGTTCTTGAAAGTGCTACTTCCCCTGCACTTACTGATTATTGGTAGAAATTTAAATGTATTCAAATCTTTTATTCTTTAATAGAGGAATCTGAGTTAATTTTTGTTTTACAAGAAATAAATAGCCAACTTTCCCAGCTTAATCACCTATCCACTTTGTATTAGAGAATTCATTATGGTTGTTTTGATAGAACTTTCAAAATTTACAAAATTTTGTAGTAAGTAGAAAAGGGAAACTATCACACTAGATATGAACAACGTACGTACCGTCTTCGGATTACCTATTACTTTTAGACAGTGCTTGAAGCACCTGTTTTTGCATTGACTGTGATTTTCTATCATTTTTTTAAAGCTTTCCAGTTATACTTCCTGATGTAGCATACTGGAAGCCATGAGCGCAACTGTAAATCAGTATTGTTTGGCCAGTGGTTCCTGTAAAGCGTGGAACCAAGAATAATTTCCTGAATATTTTTCACATACCTAAAATAGGTATTAACCCCGGGTTGGAGGTGGCCTTGGAGTGACCCTCTCAACTACCCCCATAGCCTTGGGCATTGAGACCCTTCAGGCCGGGAGGGCGCGGGCACCCCTGCACTGCGGCAGGAATCAGCACTGCGGCAAACTGACGCGCATGCGCGGCAGGCCGGCCGGGTGGGTTGGTGCGCATGCGCAGGCGGCACTGCGTGTGCTTAGTTGGCGCTGCCGCGGCGATTGCGGCGCAGATCCGCGTGTCCACGGGAGATGCCTGACGTGCTCTTCTGAGGATCGGCCAGCGACGCGATGGAGCGGGCCAGGTCAGCTCGTGGGGTGCCTCTGAGGCAGCGGGGGGACGGCTGTTTTTGTGGGCCTCTTAATCCGGGTTTTAGAATCTGGAGGAGCGGTGTGAATGGGACACGGGCCGCAAGTTCTTTGTCCTCAGGGCCCGCTGGACACCTGGACGAGGGCTCGGCGATCCTGCCGTGGGCTCTTGTTGCCGTGGTGTGGTGCCTTTGTGCGGCGCATCAGGCTGCCGCGTCCGGTCTGCGCTCTCCGGGCGGCCTTTGTCCTTGAGCCCTGAGACCGTGACCGTGGGCCGTCGGGCTGCCTTGGGAGGCTGTGGGAGGCAGCCGGAGGGTGCCGTGGGTTGGGGCGGTGGGCGTGCGCCGTGCGGGTGGGACGGACGGGGCAGGGCGCAGGGCGCGGCGCAGCGATGCAGGGGGTAGCTTGTTCACGGGGTGGTGGCGGTGAGCCGCGACCACGGTGTCTTGAGGATCGCAGGCTGGCGGCCATGGCGGTGTTATGGCGGTGGTGTGGTGGTGGTATGGCGGTGGTGTGGCGGTGGTGTAGAGGTGGTCGGGTAGCTAGCTCGTGACTACCGGGCTGGTGTGCGATCCGACATTGGGGTGAACCTGTGGCGCCGAAATGATGGTTTGCACGGAGCGGCGGGGTGGCCGCCATGGCGGTGCTAGGGTGGGGGCGGTGACAGGGTGGGGGAGGGGTGGGTGACTGCGGTGGCAGTGATTGGAGGGGGCGGTGGGGTGACCGTCCATGTGGCGAGAAGGAGGGGTGGTGGGTGATCACCTTGGCATCGCCAGGGAGGGGCGGAGTGGCCATGGTGACGATGGGGGCGGGGTGCTGGGGTGACCGCTTTGGCGCTGGTAGGGAGGGGCGGTGGGAAGGCCACCCTAGTGGGGTGGTAGGGAGGAGGTGGGTAACTACTTTGGTGTGACTGGACTGAGCAGCGGGAAGACCATCATTGTGGTAGGGAGGGGTGATGATGATCATGGCAAAGACTGGAGGGAAGGGTGGGGGATGACCCCCATGATGGGGGTGGTACGGAGAGGGGTGGATGGCCGCAGTGGCGGTGGTGGAGGGGGCTATGGGATGACCGCATTGGCATGAAGAAGTACACCTTAGTGGTGGCGGTAAAGAGGGACGATGGGGTGATCGTCTTCATGATGGTGGTGGGACGGAGGTTACAGCGAGGAAACGTGGGGTGATCGTCATGGTGATTGTTGGGAGGAGTGGGGTTACCATCCAGGTGCTGGTGAGGAACGATGGCGTGAAGACGACATCTTTAATGGCTGAAAGTGGAGTGGCGAGGTGAGCACCATGGTGGTGGACAGCAAAAAGACCACCAGAATAGTGGTCTTGGTGAATATGGTGACCGACAAGGTGGTGGCAGCCAGGGCCACTAGGGGACAAAGACTAGAGGGACAATGGGGTCCACGTTGGTGAGATTTAGGGCAGTGGGGAGTGGCCATCTTGCTGGTGAGTGGGCAGGCAAGGGAGCAGGGAGAGGGGTGACGGTGGCGGCAGGGTGTGTTAGATGGCCGGCAGATGGTGTGAGATAGTGATAGTATGTGGGCCACACGCGTGATTTGAATGAGTGGAGAGAACTTTTAATTTTCTGCAACCTGTGGTGGAGTCTTTGAGTTTGTGTATTGAGGTGAGCCCGCGCAAGGATGACTTTAGGAATGTTTGTGTCCTTGTATATTTCATTCCTTATTTTTTTTTTGTAATTCTTGCCTTGGGATTGGGATTTGGTACGCAGAGCTTGCTTTATGCATACCGCGCGAGAGTCCTAAATCGTTCTGGAATGTGACATTGGGGGCACCTCTTGTTTGCATTGTTCTTCTCTGCAGTCAAAATAAAATTTTCAAAGGTGATTTTAGGAGCACATGGGGGTCCTATGCTGCAGTACGGTCATTGTGCGACTCCCCAAAGATGGCTGCCACTGCAGATGTGTGACTGCGCTTGCGCAACAGGGTGGGGGGCTACCGCCCCCTTCCCCCAGTGCCGCAGTGGCGTGGGGGGGAGCAGCCTTCCTTGCATCCTTGGTGGGTATCAGCTCCACCCTCGCCGGGTAAGGCGAGGAGGCGTTGCTGAGTGGGCAGGCCCTCCCCCACTAGTGCAGCAAGTGGGGAAGGACGCAGCAGGGATGACATCACATCTGCCAAGTGGTGGGGTGGTCAGTGGGGGGAAGGGGTTTTCACAGCTTCTGCCCGGCGGGCCTGGCATCCACTCCATTCACCTGTCCCTTCCTCCACTACTGTTCTGCAGTGGGGGTAGGGAGGAGGAAGGACAGGGTTGGCCAGTCTCTTCCTTGGGGCTGCCCCCTCCCCATAGTGCCGCAGTGGGAGGGGGAGGAAAGGAGAGGGGTTTTGTCCATTGTACCACCACTGCCTGAAATGGCAGCTTGGGATCTTGTTCTGTAGACGGGAGCAATGGAGGCCAGGAGCCAAGACAGATGCAGCCACTTCTGGATTATTCGTGCTACTTTATGGCAACGTTTTGAATCTGTTTTCTAGTCTTTAGAAATGTGTGAATTGTCATTTTTTATATTTTCCCTATATTGTACTTTGTATCCTACCCTCCCCCATATTCATAGTAGATTTAATACATATTTAGATAATAAAGATAATTTAAAAATAGCTTTAATTACAACTATATATTTGGTCATTCTAAAACTGCTTCCTCTACAGTATACTCAGCACTCTTTTATTTCTGGATATTATATTTCTAATGCTGATTTTTAGATAGAGATTTTTTTTTTCTTAAACCAGGATAAGAGCGTCTAGGAATTTGAGCTGTAAGTTGTGTTTTCAAAAGGAGAATAGGATAGAATCAGAAAAGTGGAGAATATTGCAAGGTTAGGAGGTAAGCATATTGTCAGGGAATTTTTGCTTTTAGTAAGATCTTTAAATTAATGCTTGCGAAATGATCTGTTGAAATAGAAACCAATATGAAAATTAAAGTGAGAAAGGATAATGAACATAGTAACTTGCTATATTCTAGGACTTTGATTGCGAGTGTTTATAAGGATTTTTCTTTGTATTCAGTATTTTGACAGGATTGCAATTATTTTACAACCTACCACAATGAATATATTTTAAGTTGGAATTTAAGAGAAATTGTAAATTCTGGAAGCATGAAAAACTTTGTTCTGGCATTTTCTTTTCAGAGAGTTTAAACATTAGCAGGTGTCTGCAGTTTTGTAGTAAGTAAGACTTCTGTGTTTGACCTGTTTTTATAAATATATTGTTTCAAGTATTTATATTTTGGTTTAGCTTCTGATAATTTGACTTGTATTTGTATTAGCCTGGTCCGCCATTTTGTGATCTTTCACTTACCTTAGATCTCAACATGGCGGATGGACGACGCCTATGGGCCGCTCTTATGTTTGGAACCTGGAATGTGAGGACTTCCTACCCAGTGAATATTTATCTTAAAATCAGGATTTTTAAAAACTGAGCAGTATGTGTAAACTGGTTTAGAGCAAAGTAGAAGGGCTGTTTTGTTGTTTAAGACAAGGTACTACTATGTGATCAGTCTATAAAAAGTTTATTGTATTTTCTTGGCTTCCCTAGTCTATCAGTCTGCCATTTTCTTGCTGGAATAGTTCCTTCATGTATGGTTACTCAACATCTGGATTTTCTTAATTTTCTTCTCTCTTAATTATGTGCTGAGATTTGTTTATGAAAAATATAACATTTAAGATGTCGAGGTCTCTAAATTATCCTTATTTGGACCTGCAACTTCAGCATAGTCATTTTTAAGGAAAAATCCTCGAGGTATTGCTGCCTCAGTATATGATGTGAATTTTTAAAATCTCTTTCTAACATGCATATTAGGACTTTCTAACTGGTTATGTATGTGCCCTGTTATTGTGACCCTGGGGGTTTTCAAGTTGTTAGTTAAGATGCCTTTTCCTTAATGGCAGGGTTGAATTTTAATGTTGTCTTTGGTTCCTGAATACTGGCTGGCACAGAATTTTCTTTTTGATTCCACAGGTTTTGCCAGGGAGGCACTAATTTTCCTATGTGTGGGAGGATCTACAGACAAGAATCATTTCACATTATCTTTTTTATTTTTTGTTCCTGAGATAGTAACACGAACTTATGTTTTTTGGAGTGAATTATAAGTAATAACTTGAGTCGCAGAAAATTAGACAATAGGAAAAAATTGTGAGGTCTCATTGCTGCGCATTTAAATGTATGTCCAGATAAATTTTTATTAATGAAAGTGTTTAGGAGCAAAACAAATCAATACCATACGGGGAATAGTGTTTTTTCCCTTAATTGTTTAATTTTTTTTAAATGTTGCTTTCTTGGTTGACAATAAAGTTTGGAAGATTTTAAATGCACGTTTGTTTTATGTATATTTAGAATTATAAGTAGAAACTTAAGTACTTAGAAACCATCAACTTGTAAAAGAGGTTGCATACAACTTAAAAATGGGTAAGAATTGAGCAGAATTTCTCCTATCTGAACTCAGGAACATTTTAATACTGAGCAACTGATTATGAGGTAAAGGAACTGAAGATTTTTTTTTTTTACTTTGGTATTCGATTGTTTTCAATTATATTATTGAATTAAATTAATATGACATACTGAGGTTCGTAGAAGTCTAATTGTGTTATTATACATAATAAATTATGTCCTTGTGAAACTGCCACTCTGTACCTTGTTTTTGAGAAAATCAGTACTTCATTCCTATAAAACTTAACTGATATTTAAATATATGGATATGTGCAATATATATATTTTTAATACATAATTTGGTACATAGAGCTGTTTTTCCACATTTTTGCAGTTAATATTAATGGTGCTAGGAACATTCATGCATAATTTTTGTGCTTTCATTTTGTTCCACTTTGGAGTAGAATTTCTGGATCAAATGTTAATTATCAGTATATAATTGTGCTTTAGAAAGTGCCAGAAGCTACACCATTTACATTCCGGATAGTAGTTTAACCATAGCCTTCCTCTTTCCTGGGTATGAAGTGATATCTATGGTTTTGATTTGCATTCCCCTAATAATTATAATGCTATTGGGCATCTCTTTGTACTGATTGGAAATTTGTATAATGTTTAAGTTCTTTACCCATTTTTAAACTGGGTTTTAGTATCTTAGTTTTGAATCCTTACTGGTTGTTTACACATTCTGGATACTAGACTTAGATTAGCTATGATTAGCAAGTTTTTTTTTTTCCTTCATTTAGCTGATTGAATACTTTGTTTTAGATGTATAATTTACGGATTCCTTTTTCAGATATAGTAAGTGTTGTGGAGTCTTAATCACTATACATTTTAATGTATGTCCAGGTTATTTTTTAGTAATGAAAGATTTTGAAGCACAAAAAATTAACACTCTCCAGGTGACATTTTCTACTTCAATGCCTAGTCAAAGATAAAGATGATTAGCAAATAACGTATTTTTATCATTTAAAGTTTAATGATTACATATAGAATTTTAAGAAGTGTTAACTATTGCTTGTTTAGAACTTTAAAGGATTTGAAGTAATAACTTGGTTACTGGTAAGCTATTTGGGTTAATTTGCATAATCAATTACAAATCTTTTAAATGACTAGCTCAGGTTATTCACTTTGGGGTTGTATCCTTCATATTTTGCCTTTAAGGTATTAAGTTACATACGTTTTGTAAAATGTTTTTCCTTCTGTCCTGTTTGATTTAGCTAGTTTAGACTTTGCGTTATGAGTGGCTCCTGTCATTTCTAACATGGCCACCCATTTACAGCTGCCTTGTGCAGCCATTTTGTGAACTGTTCTGCAGATCATAATGTGGTGGTGTCATGTTGCTTTTTGTTTTTCATTTATTTTTTTACTTAGACACCTTTTTGTTTATTTTGCAAACTCTAAAACACCTTCATAAGAAGTTGCTTAAGTGGATACTTTGTAATTTTTAAATTAAATATTTCCTTCCATTATACAAAAATAATAGTTTTCAAATAATTGGAAATAATCTGTTTTTTTTTCACTGCACATAAATGTAGATAGTATATCAGTGTATGTGTGTATACATTTATATATAACCTGTAATTTTAAATGTAAAGTTGTGACTATTAGAAATCAGTTTACAGTTTTATTTTTTCATCTTCAGGTATTTTCTCATCTGATGTTAAGGGATTGTAAATGAAGAAAGTTGGTTTTTATTTAGTTTCAGAGTAGATTGTATAGCAGAATAAAATCTAGCGTTGGAGTTTTGCCTTGTTTTTGGTAACATTACTAACACTTAACTTATTCTTAAAAAATGATTAATAGGTTTTAAAATATATTTTATAGAATCATATATTTTTAAAGGCCAGTTTTATTAGGAAAAGGAGAAGGAAAAATAGGGAACCAAATTGTCATAGGTGCAGCAGAGCTGACTCATTTATAAAATCTTATCAAACAAATCCCTCTTACTGTTTAGGGACCGCTTACACCTGAGACGGACAACGGAGCAGCACGTACCAGAGGTGGAAGTCCAAGTCAAGCGCAGAAGGACAGCCTCTCTGAGCAGCCAAGAGTGAGTACAGTCTGTGCCAAAGAGTTCAGATTAGAGTCCTTTTACAAATTGGAACGAAGTGTTACGCAATTTCATCTTTGCAAGTGAGGTTAACTAAATTATCAGGCGCACGTAATACAGAAGATAAGGCAATGTATCAGTTAATCCTAAATTAACTCAGCCTGTTAAAATGTTAGAAAAACACACTTCCTTATTTTTTTTAATACAGGTGGGCATTATCTTTAAAATCGTACGTCCTACAATATAATTTAAATTATTTCCTCTTTATTGAGTTGCTAAATCCCATTCCATGCTTGCAAAATATTCTGTGTATTGAAGGGATGTCATTTTAAAAATTCACAGTTGTTCAAGTATGCTTTGCTTTGGATGGCACATTTATCCAATTAAAAACATTAGTTTTTCCTTTCTTTGTAGGACACGCACACATATTAGTTCAGGTTTCCAGAAGGGCTGTTTACATTTTAAAAAATAAGCCTTTTTTAATGACTAAAACATTGTATCTTTTGCATTTTGTATGACCACTTTTCTTTCCTTAAAGCTGTTGTTTTTCAAAATTATACGTATTAATATTCTTAACAATAATATACTGTTTAAATGCATAATTTCGAAAAAAATAATTAAATATCTATTGCAGAACACCATTTTTTTTCCTTCCCTCCCTAGACAGTATCCTCAGATACTTTGATCTCTGTCCTTTCAGAGGCTCATGGGGGCAGCTGGGGGAGGCACATGTCTGGATTTGTTTTCTTATATGGGATTTACTGTTCTGTAACTGTATGCCTTGGGGATCTTTTCGCATCAGCAGATAAAAGTCTGTCTTTTACAAATTGCAGAATATGTGGTATAAAAGTTATATTTATCATTTCCATACTGAAGAATACATGGGTTTGCCTCATTTAAGCAATGAAGATAAGCTTTAGTTAATCTGATAATTAATACAAGCTCTTAATACTATTTGCGTTTTATTTCACTCCAAAGCTAAGCGTTAGAAATTCTGTTTAAAATGTAGGTAGCATTTTTGTGTCTTATTTTGGTTATATCTGAAAAATTAATAGTATTATTTATTTGCTGATCTGAATTACTGATGAGGATATAAAGGTTTCCCCATTTTGCGGCTGACTATTTTTCTCTACTGAGACATTTTTTCCTTTTTTGCACTTTAATTTTGGACATTGCCTTGGAAAGCAATATTTTATTAATGAGTATTAGTTTGTATTTTATAATAGACTTTTTGTTGTTTTTGTACTTGTGGTAATGTGTTTATTTTTTTCTTTTGTAACTTCCAAGTTTTAAAAAATGCCATTTTCCCTCTAGCATCTCTGCAAATAACATTTGCTACTTTAGATATTGTGGTGTAGATACAGGTGGGGAGGGGGATTTCTGGGTAGGAAGATCTTTTATTAGTCAGTGAATGCCCTTATGGCTTATTATTTTGTTAGAACTGCATAATGTGGACCAAAATAATGGATGATATCATATTCATCTTGCTTTATTTTGTATACAAATTTTACTTGTCCATCTCTATATTCTTGCTTTTAAAGAATAAGTAGCTTCATTTTCCTGAACGGCTATATAAATTACTTATAAATATTAGAGGGTTTTGAATAGGGGAAAGGAGAGTTGAATAAAAGAAGTAATAGTGTAACTTTACAGGCAACTCTGTGATCAGAATGAATGTATTATAGGAATGTATAAGGAATACTGAAACATTTTAAAGCTATGCCTAATGACACAAAAACTGGATTCTCCCAGCATTAGGGCACTTAATAACTATGAGTGCTCGTTTTAATAATAACTGATCAAATTTCTATTGTTTTCCCAAACCAAAAATTATATGTTAATATTCCTAGATGATTTGTGTGTACGAGTCTGAGCAAATAAAGGATTGTTATTATCTCATCCAGAATTTACAAGTAAAGTTAAATAAAAAAGGAAAAAGAAACAAAATACAAATAAAACATTCCCCAAGCTAAAAATAAGTAGTGGGCATATTTCATTGATTTATACTTCTGGGACTGATAGTTATTCTATCAATCACCAACTTAACTCTTGCTGTTTGGAACTAGAGAATGTATTTTCCCTGATTCTTAATGTTTTCTGAGTTTTAGAAAAATTGGAGACTGGGTTTGAAAGCTATCTACTCTGTACTCCTTAAAATGACTTTTTCCAGATTTATATTCTGTACTTTATCAATTAAATGCCATATGTCTGCATACCCTCAGCCTTTAGTCTACAGGTGGATTTCAGTTTAGCCAGAGGCATACTGCAAGATGAGATTCAGAAATATATATATATATATATATATGTGCTCATTGTGAATTACTGATGAGGTTAAAGAATTCCTCATTTATCCTTGTTTACTATTCAATTCTGAGTGTTTTATGAGTGAATATTTGATTTGTCTCTTGCAAGAGGCGATTTGCTATTTTAATTCATGTGGTAATTTCTTTTTTTTTTAAGACCTGTTTTTTTGGTTAAAACTTTTCTTAAAATCTTGCTGGGTCTACTCAGCAACCAAAAAAGAGAAACACATGTCTTTTGCAGCAACTTGGATGGAGCTGGAAAAGATCATGCTTAGTGAGATAAGCCAGAAAGAGAAAGAAAAATACCGGATGGTTTCACTCATAGCAGGAGTATAATGGACCAGGCGAGAAAATAACAAAAATAATGAACAACCATATACCAGAGACATTTTGTGGGGGTGGAGTGGGAATGGGATCAAAAACGGGGTGGAGAGAAAAGTGCACGGGATTATGGTGATGGCACATGGGTGATTTGGTGATGGGAAACCCGCGGGGATAACAATCGAGATGGAAAAAAAATGTACAAAATGATGTAAAAATAAACTTTTGTAATAAAAAAAAATCTTGCTGGGTCAAGGAAAAGTACTGGATGGTTTCACTTGTAGCAGGAATACTAAGAGCCAGGGGAGAAAATAATAATAATAATGAACAACTATATAGCAGACATTTTACAGGGTGGAATGGGAAATGGGATCAAAAACAATAGAGGGAGGGAAGTGCATCTGACTATATGATGATGGCACACAGGTGATTTGGTGATGAGAAGCCCATGGGGATTACAACTGAGATGGAAGAAGGCACAAAATGATGTGAAAATAAAGAATTATATGTGTGTGTGTGTATTATATATTTTATATATATATAAAATAAAAAATATTTAAAATTTTTTGCTGGGTCAGAGAACTTAACTGGTAACAACAACAAAAAACTTGAAACTAAGAATGACCAAATAAAGATTTCATCATTCATTGATAGATCAGGAAAATACAAGTAATGAGAAATGCCATTACTCCAACTCTTACCTTACTACCTGGAGATAGTTCAGATTTGACATGTTAAGGACTCCACAAGAGTAATCTTCACAAACATTCCATTGATGCCAGGGCATCTGCAATTTTTTCTCCCTAATTGGCTATAGATGGATTACTCCCTTAATAAGACATACAGAATGCAAAAAATACCTAATATTAAAGGATGAAATAAAATATCCATAGAGCTTTGGAACTTGGAAATAGGAAATAAGTCATAGTTTGAACAAGCATGCTACATAACTATATAATCTTAACTAAAAAAATGGAAGTTTGCTTATTTAAATATATACATAGGACCTGGAAGGAATTGCAAACTAAAGTGCTTATGATTATGGAGAATTTGGATTATGGATTATCCTTTGTTTTTTGTTTCTTGGCTTTTTCAGTTTTCTGCTGTCTACATGTTAACATTTTAAAAAGTTATTTTAAAAGTCTTAAAGACTTTTTACCAATTTACTAATTTAAACACTTCTTACTAATAAAAGATAAGATTAAGATAAACTAAATAGAGACTCATAGGGTAAAATCTGGAGCACCTATGTCTTCAAAATATGATACCCTCTCAGCACAGTAATGTTTATTGTCAGATAGGAAACTCATCAGCACATTGATGCTATGATTTTTATTGGGGTCTTCTTGGCCACTTGATCAACTTTAGTCTTAATTAGCTTCCAGCTCCTATCCTTTCCAAGGTTAGCCTCAGTTCCCCAGGCCTCTAATGACATGGCTTGTCTTTACCCTGTTACATGATTTCTCTATCATTAACATTGATGTAACCCTCAGGCCCACCACAGTAACGACACACACCTGTCAGATGGGAAATGGAAGGAACCATGGACAAAATCCAGCTTAATTATTTTATAACAGCATGTTAAAATGTTTAAAGATTACTGTACAAAGTCAAAATATTTTTTTAAGGATTTATTTATTTGTGCATACAGAACTGGAATACAGGCCAGAGGCTCAGGGGCAGTGAGAGGCTTCACCAGAAACAGAGTGGGTAACAGAACAGACAAATTGACAAAGTACACTGCTGAGGGGAGCAGAGGGTAGGTCAGGAGAGGTCTGCCACGCCATGTGGTCACCTCTGGGGCAGACGGGAATCGAACTCATGTGCAAGTGGCTTTAGATTCTCAGTGCTGTGCTTTAACCTGCTGCGCCACCAGGGACGGCCCAAAGTGAAAATATTTTTATCAAGGTCCCTATTCAAAATCTAACTGCTGTTGAATATTTGTGTGTGTGTGTTTGAGTATTATTTATCATCAGAGAATTGCTGATTTTTGTTTGTTTTGTTTAGTCAGCAAACTGCAGTTTTTCTCTTCCTTATCCCTGTCTCCAGATTCACAGCCAGATAAGGCGTATGATGAGTGTGATGTGATTTGTTGCTCTCTAATAAATGAATAGTTCACATAGTTTGAAAGCCTAAGTAGCCTGTGTCCTGTAAGTACTTTACTTTCTTTTAGGGCCTGGTTTCTTAGGAGGTTGGCATGGATGACTACCTTAATGGCTGACTTGAAAAGACTTTGCAGACATTCCCATGTCCCTTTCAGGGTTACAGGATTGTTTCCAAATATTGAATAGTATGATTTAAAGAGGGAGTGAATGTATGTTACTAACGAGTTTTCCAAAGGCATTTTAATAATAAACCAACGAGCCATTTTTTTACCAGTTTCTTGTTCAAATCACCAAAGTTGGTAAGTATCAATTTATATACAGGCTCCTATTTACTGTCTTGTAGTTGTTCATAAATTAATTGTATGCACTGACTCTAAATGAAAATTTCTTCAAATATAAGAGGTGACCTCTGTGTTTTTCATATTGTTATCTATATAGGCAAATGTATTTTCATTTGTATGTGTTGTGCTCTTGACATAGGTGTCAGCTGTACCCAAGGCGATCTCAGCTGCAGCAAGTACCTGTGGTGGATTTCCAGGCGGAACTGAGACAGGCATTCTTAGCTGAGACGCCCAGAGGTGGTTAAAGCAGTATTGGAACATCAAGGTAGCTGATTCCAGGCAAAAAAACAAACAAAAAAGGTTAGAGCTGATGTAGGCATGATCAGGAATAAAAAATAAGTGTTTGGAGATCACGTAATTATTTGGAGCATGTTAAAACAATATTTTCCCTCAAATCTTCTGAAATAAGCATATGGCAAGAAGTTTAAAAAAATAAAATTAGACTGCAATATTCTTGTCTTGATGCTTGTTTCTGTATTTCCCAATCATCATAGTATATATACTTTTTAGGGAGTTTTATTTAGTTTATTTTGTATCAGTTTTCAACTAAACATAATAATATAAATAATTTAAATACAAATACTAACAATAATAAAAAGTACTATATAAATGGCTGCTCCATATCTGCCTTGAATATTTTATAATTCCTGTAAAAGACTTAATTTTTTCTGTAGGTGATTTCGATTAAAACAACAGTGAGCAGCTTTGCATGAAACATTAGAAAGGATAAAATCCTCAAACATGCCAATGTAAAAATAAACAGAACCAAGTTATATGAACTTACTTAAATTTTTCTAAGTTTATTACAAAGTAATTTGTCTAATGCCTTCAAAATCAATGGAGTACTATTAGCAATATACATCCATCACTATTGGTTATTTTAGTGACATGTCATTTATCTACTGAATTCCAAATATACATCACATTCATTATTAATTGGGAAGTTAAATATTTTCCCATGCTTATTTACTAATTATTCCTTTTTGTTTTGTTTTTTCTCACTTTTGTGTTTTTACCAGGATATTTGAATCATCTGACAATGTAATAAATATATTATCCACAATTTTTCAATGTGATGCAGATTTATTTATAGTCTGTCTTTATATTGGTGCTTAACACTTTTAGAAAAATGCTATTCAGAAGTTGATTTTTATTTACCTTGTTTTGTGAATTCTTTGAGGTTTAATTGGCATACAACATGTTAGCTTCATAATGATTGGATATTTGTATGTATTTCATAATCACATGACACTACATATAGTAGCACTTTTTTGTTATGAAACTTTAGATTTGCATTGGAATTCATTTTTAAATCCATCTAATTTTTTTAAGGATTCTCCCTGAATACTTTGAGTAAATCATTGCTTTTAAATAAGTTTCATTAAAAAATGATATTCTTGTATGCCATTAAACAATTGGAAGTTGTAAAAGTTAAAGGTGTACTCTCCTAGCAACCTACAGACCTTCAGTGCAGCATTAACTATAGTTGCTTTGCTCTGTGCATCATCCATTTGACCTGTTTATGACTAGAAGTTTTAATCTTTTGACTCTTACTCCATTTTGCCTCACCACTGCTCCAGTCTGTTCTCTGCACCTCTGCATTTTGTTTTTACTTTAAAGTTTTCACATCTAAGTGAGATCATGTTGTATGTGTGTGTCTTTTAGCACAGTGCTCTCAAGGTCCAGACATGTTGTCAAAAATGACAAGATAAACTTTTGTATGACTGAAGAACTCTTGCATATATCTGTTCATCCACTGATGGACTCAGTTGTTTAAATATCTTGGCTATTGTAACTAATGCTACACTGAACATGAGGGTGCATCATTTATAGTTTTTTTAAAAAATTTTAAGATTATGTGGCTTTATACAGAAATTCAGTACCTCTTAGACTTAAGATGATCAGAAAAAGAAAAGTTAAAAAATCAGTCAGTTCTTTATTGGCATGTTTTAAGGCCATTATTTTGAGTTTTAAAGCAAAGAGAACAAAGCATGAGAAAAACCTTCTGCTGTAACTTATATTTATTTACCTGACAGTCTTAAGTTATCAGTTGCCTGGCTTTCATTACCAGATAATGGAATCAATCATTGTCCACAGTTGCTTCACCATGTAAGAGCATTCTTAAATAAGTTTACACAATTGATTTTTTTTAAAGCCAGGAATCTTCTGCCCTCTCAATGAAATTCAGATGCTTTTGTAATTCTTGAGTATAGTGATCTTATAATTCTTGAGTATAGTGATCTGTAAGTTGAACCGGTTGAACCATTAATTTTCTGATAGTACTGTTTTATTGTAGTCCAGGTTCTAGTTTTATCTAAATGACTAGTTCATGGAACATTCAGTTATAATTTTGGTGTATGGCTTTACACCTCCACATGTGTAATTTTTCTAGTCCTCCTCAAGCAAGCCACCTTTTCCTGTCTATGTTCTCCCTCAACGCCTTTTTCCTACCCCTGTCCCCTCTGGTAATGAGCAGTTTTTCACTAAATCAAAGACTTGTAGTTGCTGTTATTTACCACAGATAAAATTGTTTAGAATCAGGGATTAATAAAATCTGATTACACTTACTGTTTTTATTAGCAAAAGTTTCCTTACTGAGTGTGGCTCTATTGGCAGGTTGGAATAGGTGTGACGTGCAAACTGAGGCTAAAATATTATCATTCCCGGTAAAAGAAACCGCAGACTGATTCTTATTTTAGAGAACTACATTGGAAGATAAGAACACAGAGGTCACCAATGAGGAAGTGACAGTACTATATAGGGAGTGTAGTGAAAAATGGATTATAGAAGTCTCTGATATAAACATCACAGGATAGGGAAACAGGAATTTCTAGGATATGACACCCTAAGAATAATGTTAAAATCAACTGCATATTAGTAAAGTTTTTTATGTTACCATAATTGGTAACATTGTTTTTTCATTATAAAAACATAAAACAAGTGATAGACAAGGAAAATGGCAAAGTAAGCCAAAATCTTTTTATATCCATGTTTTCAATCAGAACATGAGATTGGCTAGTTTTCATTTTGCTCATTTGCTTTTCTTTTGAGCTATTTAACATATATGTATATTGTTTCCTCATTTTATTACATAGTCCTTAAAATTTTCAGTTATAATGAATAAATAAGTTTGGTCATGATTTACTTTTTTCTTGCACTCATGTTTTTTTCTAGTTTATTTGCTGTCATGAATATTCTGTATTTCTAAGATAATTTAGTTCTTAAGTTTTACTTTAAAAAATCCAGTTGTGAATGGAGGGCATAAAATTATGACTATGAAATATTTTTGTTACTTTGCCTCTGAACAGTATCATAAGCATGTTGATTGCCATTAAGAATTACTAGAAGTTTTTCAATACCACCTTTTTTGATACATATAAATAATGGAGAATTGTATTCTTGTGGTTTTAATGGACATTGTTTTATAAATATTTTCCAGTTGAAATTTCTCCTGTTATTTGCTAAACTTCTTTGCCCTTTACATACCTTACCCTGGGGGGTCTTATTTTCCCAGATTCATTGAGGACTAGTCTATGAACATTCTGTGATTTATTCTCTTTTGCTATATGTACTTTGTTCAGATATGATCACCTATTTTGAATTAAATTGTATATATCTTACACAGTTTAGTAATTTCAAAGTCCAGACTTAGTAAAATTCAGGGATTCTTAGGGTGTTGTTAAGCCACGGACTTGGAACATTTGTTTTTGTGCTCTTTGATGTTGTTGGGCAATAAACCTTCACTGTCAATTTATCATTGAGTTTGAACACAGCACTCTTATTCTCTCATGAAATATTTTCAACTTTGCCCTTGTGAAAAATGTGGTCATTTTACAAAGTTGACAACTCTCCTTTACCTTACAAGGGTATATAATTTTGACTTGCTAAGCATAAGCATAAGAAATAACTATTCATTACATTTCTCCTTTGTGTAATTAAGGGAAACTAACTTTCCATTCAATCCCTCCTGAGTTCTAAGTAAAATGCAAATCCCCTTTACTTAAGCAAGTTATTTTATACAAGTTGTAACTTTTTATCTTGTCATTGGCATAAAAACCAGCTGCTCATTCAACAAAACACTGTTACTAGAGTACATTCCCACAGCCATCGAAACATGCCCTGAGACAGAGGGATCAGTCACTACTAGAAAAATAAAAATGAGCAGTGCAACTTCTTAAAATCTCACTTATAGCAAAAACATGTGACCACAAAGAATTAATGCATGGATTAATGGCATGGGAATAAGCATCAGTGGTACATTTAAGGTGGAAATATGCTGTCAGTCATGCTTGTCTGTATGTCCAGTTCTATAGCTCTCTGGTTATTTAGTCTGTGATTCAAAGCCACAGGTGCATATGTATATTTGATGAATGGGTAACAACATATGTTGGATGTAGGAAGAATAAGTTTGGGACTTCAAAAGCGTTGAATAATAGGATAATGAAGACATGACAGTGACAGTCTTTTTCTACAAGGAAATCTTGTTTGAATTCATTTATTATAGCCAAGATACATAAATGACTGGAGCAGATAGGTATGTGTTGTCTAGAATGTTTCTTGAGATAGAAGATTTGAAACTGAGGAACCAAATGGGGAAATATGTACCATGGAATATTTTTGCCTTCATAAATGGAGAGGTGACTGACAACATATTTCCACCTTAAATGTACCACTGATGCTTATTCCCATGCCATTAATCCATGCATTAATTCTTTGTGATCACATGTTTTTGCTATAAGTGAGATTTTAAGAAGTTGCACTGCTCATTTTTATTTTTCTAGTAGTGACTGATCCCTCTGTCTCACGGCATGTTTCCATGGCTGTGGGAATGTACTCTAGTAACAGTGCTTTGTTGAATGAGCAGCTGGTTTTTATGCCAATGACAAGATAAAAGGTTACGACTTTGTGCACTGTTTTCAAAGGTTCCGACTTTTTACCTTTCAAAAACAGCTTTATGAATAATAGTTTATATGCTAAAATGTGCATCAGTTTCTTGGTGCATTTCTGCAATGTTTCCATCATTGCTGCAAGGTCCTTGTCACTGCCATTTTGGTCCAGCACAGTCTTTTATGTCCACTTATGCATCCCTCATTTTCACACCCCACTTCAGAGGAACATTTAATATGCTTTATGTCCCAGCAATTGATGAATAGCCTGGCTTAATAGGTAAAATTATATGAACTAATGATTAAACTTACTTGGTTTGGAAATATGCTAAATATAAAATTTTTGTCTGTTCATAGTATATTAGGGGTTTTAAATTAACTCATGGGAGATTGTGTAAATATAAAATTACATTAATGGGGATGAGATTCACTGCTGATATAGTGAGACTTTGGTCTTTTGCATAGACTAAAAGGTAAAGATACTAGGTACAGGAGTATTCTTGATGTCATTCTTGTATCTGAGGACACATTTTGGTTTTAGGGGAGAAGATGTAGTGGAATTAGTCATGGTATATATAATTTCTTTAAAAGGGCAGGCTTGTTTTTTAAAAGATTTAGTTATTTATGCATACAGTAACAGGGGTGCATGCCAGAGGTACAGGGGTCTGGAGGATTCACCAGAGAGAATGAGAAACAGAACAGGGAGATTTGACTATTTTGAAATACACTGCTGAGAGGAACAGTGATCAAGGGCAGGAGAGGCCTGCCATGCCATGTGGTTCACCTCCCTGGCTGGGGATCTAACTGGTGCTGCAGTGGCTGCGGATAGCTTGTTAGTGCTCTGCTTCAACTCATTGTGCCACCAGAGTATACCCGGTCATGGTAGGTGTTGAAGGAAAGTGGACAATATGAGGTTATGAGTAGATTACTCCAGGAAGAAGCTGCTCAGAGGATTCTTGTGTTGTATTGTGGAGAAAAATGTAGGGAGGTATGATGGGTAGTAACCATGAATTTACTTTATACATATATTTTAAGATTCACTTGTGTATTCAAGACTAAGGTATAAGCCAGAGGTATGGGTAAAAGGATTCATGAGAGACAGTAAAGAGCAGAAACAGCGAATTTCCTGAAATGTACTGCTCTGAAACAGTGGCCAATACAGGAAAGGTCAGCTGAGCCATGTGGGTCAGCTTCATGGGTGGGAATGGAACGCATGCTGCAATGGCTGTTGATAGCACTGAGACTTAAAAAATATTCATATCTGATACTCTCCAAGTTTTCCCTGTAATGTATTGCTCTTAAAGTTTGGTAACTGTAGAGAAATATTCTTTCACCTATACTGAGCTATTTTTCTTTCATTATGTTCTCTTTTAGCAACATAGTGCCATATGGAAAACCATTCTCAGAACACTTTTTGTTTTGATATATTTTCCATTCAAAATTACCATTTAATTGATTTTACTTTCATATCCTGCAATAATTGATTCAAAGTATTTTTAGCTACTTCACTTTGCTGTGTCAATTTATTTGAAGACTGAAGAACAATCTTAATGGAAATATTTGTTGCTAAAAATCACATCTCTTTATAAAACTAATGTGCACTTAGATTTATAAATACAAATTCTAATTTAAAAGTAATACAATTTGTGTTCCTTTTCTAATGGAGAGGTATAAAAAAAACCTTTATTGATTATAGCTTACCTATCATACTTACTAGGAGTAGTGGCAAAATAATGTTGTATTACCTGTTCCTTTGATTAGTAATAAAGTTGACATATATTCATATATGTCTCCATTTGACAAATGTACTTTGAAGCAGGCATATGGTAACAGTTGGTTCTCGGTGTTGGTAGATTAACATTTTAGTGTGAATTTGTGTATGTTGTAACTGAAAATATTTTAGTGATTCAATAAGGGAACAGACCTTTGAATTCAGCTAATAGGAGTTATTCACAACTTAATTCCTTAAGAAAAACAGATACCAAGCTATTAAAGTGGACGTGTCTTGGTATTAACTTGAATAGTGGGTGAAACATCTTAATATGTAAGATTAAAGAATTTAAAATTCTAGCAGTCTTAGTAGTGTTATTTGTGGGGGTTAAAGTAAGGGAATAGTGAAATTAAGGTTCATTTGGTGTGTACATGAGCAATGGGTTTTTAGGATGTCTGTTACTGTGCTTTCACTCAAAAGTTGTCTGCCTGTTTTACACATGGTAGATTGCAGTGCCACTAGATCATGCTTTCCTCTGCAGGCTCCATCAACTGTCTGAAGCTTCTGCCCCAGCTTGCATTGTTCTTCGTCATACCTTTATCTGTAGCCTTCCCTTAGGTTTTAAGGATCCTGAAATTTACTGCGGACATTGGATTTGGTGGAACAGCAATCATGGTAAGATATATATTTGGGCAGAGGGGTGAGAAGTTTTTGTAAGGTCCCAAAGTAGTGATTTACCAGAGTGTCAAATGAATAGGGAATTTTGGAGTCAGCTTTTAGAAATGGTATCTCATTGTGTAGATGACAGCTGTAGAAAAGCACTATCTGTTGCCCAGGTATAAAGGTAAAAATGGTTAGAAAATATTTTTAAAACAATCTTATAATGTGAGAAAATACACCGTAGTTTTTGGTCATGATTATAGTAGTAAGTGGTCCTTCCGCACATGGGGTACCCATAGATGAGGTTTCAGAAGATGGAGCCTGAAGGAGATTCAGCATCCTAAATGATGTTGTGGGCATGATAGTATAGCTACACTGTTAACACAAAGAAAGGCTTTAAATTGATTATGATAATTGGGAAGATCTTAGATTTTATGATCCTCTGATTTTGCAGAGGGCCACACATATAAATAGAAATAAAATAAAGTATACATTTGTTAGAATTATGATTGAGTGTATGATTAAGAATCTTTTCAAAAGGTGCCTTAGTTACACAAAAGTAAATTTTTGAATTTGGATCTATTTTTAACATAGGGGATATGAATTGTGATGAAATTAGACAAAAACTGTTGGGAAAATAAACTACATTTTTACTGAGTTTTTGGGAATTGCAAAGTTTTTAATAAAGAATGCTTTCCTATCATGTTTCCAGGGTAAAATGAGTCTAGGGATTCATGTGTTCTGTGGGAGGATTCTATTTGGGATCAGAGATGGGGAGTAGAGGGATTAGAATGATGAATACTAATAGGTGAAAAATATTTGGGATACATTGAGGAGGAAATAAAGTTGAGGTGATGTGCAATTAGAAGTAGGGGACTCCACAGAGGACTAAGTGGTTCAAGGTCACTTCAGGAAGTGAAAAAAATGTAGAAGATATTGCAGTGGTTAAATTTACTAAACAAAAATCCCAGTTTAGATTTGACATAGAAGGAAGGAATGGGAGCAGATTTGAGAGAAGTGACAAAAAAGCTGATAAACTGACTTTAATCTTACTCCTTGCCAGACGGTGGGAAAGAGCAGCAAGATGCTGCAGCACATTGATTACAGAATGAGATGTATCCTGCAAGATGGCCGAATCTTCATTGGCACTTTTAAGGCTTTTGACAAGCATATGAACTTGATCCTCTGTGACTGTGATGAGTTCAGGAAGATCAAGTAAGACCATCTTGCTTTTGGGTAATTACAAATGAAGAGCGAGGCTTTGGGAAAAACTAGAGTAAGGACAAGGAAAAGAAATTTAAGGAGGATGAGAAAGGATAGCAGGACTAGGCCTCATGTCTCATTTCTAAAATGGAACTGACTTCTCAGTCTTAAGGCACTGTGTCTTTAAGTTTGAAAATACATCAGTGAATGTACGAAGAGTAAAACTAAAACTAAACAGTATGACCAAAATCAAGTTATATTGTGTGTGTTTTAAAATTTGGGAAATTTTATTAATAGATTGATTTCTGCAATCATTGTGACCTAAAGAATCTTAGTTGAAATAGACAATACCGTTTACTATTCATGGTGTGACATTTTAGGTATGGTTAGAATACTTCAGAGCAGTTTTAAAATGTATTTACTCAGTGCCTTTGGTAGACACTAAATTCCTCATTTTCAATGTTGATTTGATGTTTACTTTATAAGCCTCTTGTGTCACTTATCTCTGGTGGCTTTACTCTGTATACCCTCTATGCCTAGAACTGTGTTTGGCCCTTTTTTTCTTTGAGATTGACTCGGTCCCTCCCTGATGCCCCAGGGGTTTAAGAGACAGCTGCAATGAAGCTGTGAGCAGCCTCTGCAGCACAAGTTGGATCCCCAGCCAGGGAGGAGGTTACCCACATGGCACAGGAGATCTCTTCTGTCTCACCCACTGCTCCCCTCGGCAGTCTATTTCAGTAGATCCTCTTGTCCTGCTCCCCACCCAAGATTAACTTAGTTAAAAATGGTTTTAAAATATATACTTCCCATCTTAACTGAAACTGAGGTTCCATTTTTGATGTCATTTGTGACTGCATTTCACAAAGTCAGTTTTGATGTAAAAAAAAATTTGAGAGTCAAGTTTGATAGGAAAAGAACTAAACAAGTCATTCACCTTTGCAAATAAACTGAGTCTATTCCCTGTTCCACAACACAGTAACTGAGCCTTTGGACATCTTGGCATCAAGTATTAATTGAGATTTTAGAATCTGTAAGTATCTTAGACAGTGTGCCCCTCATTTATCTTCTAAAAATTTACTTCTGATTTGTAGGCCAAAGAATGCAAAGCAGCCAGAACGTGAAGAAAAACGGGTTTTGGGTCTGGTGTTGCTGCGTGGGGAGAACTTGGTTTCCATGACTGTGGAAGGACCACCCCCCAAAGATGTAAGGAATGCGTAGTGCAGGACAGGACTCATTGCAGCAGGACATTACATTGTTTAAAGATGTGTGCTAGAGAAGGACACAACAGGTTCACAGTATAACAGACCTTTGTCAGCATGCACCATGTGCCACTTCAGTGTTTGTATGTCCGTATTCAGCCATTAAAGGTTTTGATCTACCTATGTAAGGATAGGAGGTACTGGGTTTTTTATTCACTTATTTTTCGGTAGGAATGTTCAGGAAAATATGTGTTATGTGACAAAAAATGCATTTAGTTTGCAGTATTTCTCCTTGATGCATTTGCCTTTTACTTCTCTAAATAAAGAACTAATATGATACTGTGAGAATCTGATGGTGAATGAATTGAGTTTTTTAATACATCAAGACTATTGATAGCTTCAGTAAATTGTTTGATTTTTAAGCATCATTTTTCTTTCTCAGACTGGCATTGCCCGAGTACCACTTGCTGGAGCCGCAGGAGGCCCTGGAGTTGGCAGGGCAGCTGGCAGAGGAGTACCAGCTGGTGTCCCAATTCCCCAAGCACCTGCTGGATTAGCAGGACCTGTCCGAGGGGTTGGAGGGCCATCCCAACAGGTGAACCTGGAGAACGCTTTCTATTATTGGGGGAAAGACTAGAGCTGAGAAGATAAGTGAACCTAAATGTACTTACACTATGGAAACATTATACAATGTAGAGGGGATTGAGGGACAAATACACATTTGAAAGAGAATACATTGAAGACACCTAAAAGTAAACACTTCAGGGTGGTAAGTAAAGAAAAATGTAGATTGTTAAACCAGTTGAGAAAATGCAAAAAAAAAAATTATTAGCTTGAAAAGGGCATATTCAGCATAAAAGAACCTGTGTGTTCCAGATTTTTTTAACATATAAATTTTGGGAGAATTGTGAAGTTATTTATTTTGCTTGAAAGGCTGTGATGTGTTTTTTTTCGTTTGATTTTGAAAGTTGAGTGTGCCTTACCTTGACTCTCCCTCCTACCATGCCTTCTTAGGTAATGACCCCACAGGGAAGAGGTACTGTAGCAGCTGCTGCAGTTGCTGCTACTGCCAGCATTGCTGGCGCCCCAACTCAGTACCCACCAGGACGGGGGACTCCACCCACACCTGTGGGCCGAGCAACCCCACCTCCAGGTAAAGAATTGATGAATAAGAGGGAGGAGAACTTGGTTCATAGGTATAGTTCTATGGAGAGGTTGTATCATCTTGAGATAATAATGAATATAAACATTAAGATAATACAAAATTACCCAGCATAATTCCTAATCAGTAGCTCGTAGTACTTTTACTGTTTTGGGTAATAGTTCATAATGAAAGAAAGTGGGCTGTAATTGAGCCCATTGCCCATGGTTCAAGGAAATATCAACGTTTAATTGTATTAATTATATTACAAATACTTTATTTTTGTCATTTTTATTTTGTAGGCATTATGGCTCCTCCACCTGGTATGAGACCACCTATGGGCCCTCCAATTGGGCTTCCCCCTACTCGAGGGACCCCAATAGGCATGCCTCCTCCAGGAATGAGACCCCCTCCACCAGGAATTAGAGGTAAGTGGGTACACAGATGGCTCAGTTGTACCAGACAGGCCCTTGAATATATGTTCTTTTTCTAATGGTTTTATGGAATTTTGCCTTTTCTTTTCCAGGTCCACCTCCCCCCGGAATGCGTCCACCAAGACCCTAGGATTCTATCAATCCTTCGTAGTCACTTTTTCCTGCAATGCGTCTTGTGAAACTGTGTAGAGTGTTTGTGAGCTTTTTGTCCCCTCCTTGCTACATAAAATTAGCTAATAAATGTTTAGAGCAATTCAACTTCAAGTTACTGTTGTATATTTTTTTGCCTATTGATTTTATTGAGGTCATAGTGAAGAGTGGGATTTTTTTGTTGCAGTTAATGTGGATATGGTGCGAGTCCTGCTAAGCCATTCATTTTCTCTTTAATTCTCACAATAACTTGGTGATAATTTTTTCAACTTCCTAACTTTAAATTTGGGCATTGACTGGTGTCAGTTAATATTTACATATAAGGAAATTTCTTATAACCACATGGTTAAATGATCAAAATAATACGTAGGATCTCCTCCAGTTTTCTATGATAGGTATACCTGAAAGGAAGTGGGTGGTATAAAAGACGTAGAAGACCACTTATAAAAGAAAAATGGTACTTAATGAGACTTGGTTCATTAGTTCATGTAATTTGGAATAGGAGGTACTCTGTTTCCTGGAAAGTTTACCTCATGAACAACTTTTAGAATTCCTTTTACCTTGTGCAATCATAGTAAATGGTATGATCCTGGAATAATCATCATTCCATACCAGTAAGTATTATTTTAGTTTTTAAGTGAATGGTAACATAGGCTGTATGCTAGGAACCATAAGGGTTTATATTTTAGAAACTAGATAATAGTTGCATTCAGACAAGCTGTGCTTAAAATATAAATAACTGAAACCATTTAATATCTTATATAATACTAATAAAAATAAAAATGTTTACGTCCAACTATATCACTTTGGTGACCTACTGGTGATCCTATTAGAAATATTCAAGAGTTAGACAGTCTTATAAGTTAAATTGCAAGTTATGACCAAATACAAGTTTAGGTTCAATTTTAATTAGCTGTTTAATAAAATTTTTTTAAAAGATTTTTAATGTAAGGTTTCAACTAGGCAGTCAGCAAATATTGATTGTAGGAGTCAGTTAAGACTGATATTAAATTATACATTAATAACAAGACTGGCATATTGATTTGTTCTCTTTGACTTTATCCACAGATGCTGTGTATATGACATGTAGTCTCCTATGGAAAATGGACCTTCACAGTGACTGTATCTGCTGTCATCTATGTTATATGCTCTCTGAGTGCTCATAAGATTAGTAGCTACTCACAGGTAAAGAAAAACCAATAGTCAAGCCTTTTCTGGGTTAGGAAATTTAACTCACATTACAAATATTTTTGTTCTAAAAACCAGGTGGTAGTATGTAAAGTACCTTGTTTTCCAATGAGTAGTCTGTTCAAATTATTTAAATTATTTATTTAGTGCATATAAGAAACGGGTTTTGGAGGGTATGTAATAGGTAAGAGGGTATTCACCAGAGTGATGGTGGAGAAAAAAAGGATCATCTACTAAAATACATTGCTGAGGACCAGCGGGCAATGCATGAAAATTTTGTTATGCCACGTGGGTCACCTTCTTGGCCAAGGATCAACCTCATGCTGCAGTGGCTGCAATAGCTTCATAGTGCTGCATTTTAATCTGTTGCACCACCAGAGAGGGCCCTTGTCTCTTTTTTTTATATAAGATGTATTTATTTATTCGTACAGAACTGGGGTACAGGCTAGAGATGCGGAGGGTGAGAGGATTCACCAGAGACAGAGTGGGGAGCAGAACAGGCAGATCCACGAAGTAAACTGCGAAGGGGAGCAGCGGACAGGCCAGGAGAGGTCTGCCGCGCCATGTGGTCACCTCCGGGGCAGGCAGGAATCAAACTCATGCAAAAGTGGCTTTAGCTTCTCAGTGCTGTGCTTCAACCTGCTGCGCTACCAGGGAGGGCCGTTTGTCTCTATTTTTAAAGCTCTATTTGTATTTATTTATGCATACTAGAGCTTGGGGTATAGGCCAGAGTTGTTAAGGGATGAGGATTTACTAGGGACAGATTGGTGAGCAGAACAGGACTACAGCTCAAACTCAGACATAGAGCTGATAGCTCTGAGACTTAACCTCCAAGCCACCAAGGAGATCTTATCCTTTATTGTGTAATTGTAGCATTAATGATACATAAATAATGGTGTATCTTAAATAGTACTTTAAGAGTCAGCCAAATACATACGTGGTTGGTTTTCTATATTTACAGTTTTTTTTCAGATGTGTTATTTCTATATCCTCTCAGTTTATGGCAGAGACTATGACATACCAACTTTTTACCTACAAAATTTTTAAATTTTATTTTTTAAAAAACCTTTGAAGAATACTTGTAGTTTTGCATTTTGTCTTCATTGAAGTAGCATTGGTTTATGACACTGTATATGATTTATAGGATTAGGAGAATTAAACATTAGATATACGTCACTGTACCAGCCCCCCCAAAATATACCCATAATCCTTTACCCTGGGCTATTAGGCTCTTTTCCCCTTTTAGTCCCAGCCATTACTTCCTCCCAATCTAGAAGCCTGAATTCTTGTAGACTCTATCATATTAAATTTTTAAATACGTAATATACCTTTGACAGTGCATTATCACATACATTCTTACTCATCTTTGCATTTCAGTTACCTTGGGACTGACCTTTAATTATTCATTATCTGAATTTTATGACATAAAACTAAAGCATGTTATCTTGGTTTCTCATTACTTTTCAGTCTTATACAATGCTTTTTTGATCACTTAGTTGGTGACTGAAAGAAAAAGAAAAAAATGATCACTGATTTTTCTCCATGTCATACTGTGAGTTCTATCCAGTAGTGGCGCACCAAGGCTGAAAACATATTAACTGCGTTTACGACAAGTGTAAACCACTCCAGGTAAAATAACCTTGTGGGAAAAAATCAGTTTATATTGCAGAGGCCTTGGCTAGGTTCATGATGACATAGGACCTTGTCTGAATATAATGATTTTAAATTTTGAGCTTAAAATGACACTCTGAAATCTGGTCAATGTGCCTCACTTGATTTAGATTTCTCATAGAACATTATTGTCAATAGAATGTATTTGTCATGTAAAAATTCTGAAATGGGTGGATAATACTATTCTTGGTCAGTTCAACAAACAGCCTTTTTTTTATTTTCATATATATTCTGAGCTAATTCTCTCTCTCTCTCTTTTTTAATACTACATCTATATGTTGTGGAAAGCGTAAAAAGGGGAGGCTCATTCATGGATTCCAGAAGGAACATGTACTGGCACGTAAACATGTAACTACCATCCATTAGACTGAAAATTGAATGTCAGTTGTAGGTGTCTTAAGTGATGTCCAGGAGGCAGGGTAAGTAATAATTACAGATCATATTTCTGAAACAGTGCATTTGGTAAGTGCTTTCATGTGGATTTTATTGTTTGAGGAAAATTTTTGATTTTTTTTTTTACTTTTGTTGTCTGCAGGGGACTCATGGTTATAAAGACAATACAATATATGTTTAAAAAATATTAAATAAATGTATGTGTGAACACTCGTTATTATTTAAATATTATAATTTTTCAATAAGAGACTTAAATTCTTTTTTTGTTGAATATTTTGATGTATTCTAAACCCTACTGATAACTATACTCAGAAGTAGTTCGCTCCTCTTAAGATAAGAACCACATGACCTATTTATTTCACGTTAAGTAGGAACTAAAGTTGCCAGTATTCTGACATAAGGCTTACAATGTATTTGTGCAGTTAAGTTTTCATTTTTTTTTTTTTTTGGTAGAAATGTGGAACTGAGAATGTTCAGAGGTGAGAGGATTTTCTTGCTTTGCAATATGATAAAAGTCTAATAAAATTACTTGAAATCTAGTTCCAAGTATATGTTTGTTTTAGATATGTATGTTGATAAATCACTTCAGTTCCAGGAATAAACAATCAGTTTAGTATGAGAACATATAAGAATGGAATATACTATACTTTGTTGAGCCTACCAAATTGTGGATGAAGAAGCTGCAAGTGATTTCTGTCTTGTATTGAGGGGGATGTGTTGTCATCCTCAGGGGTGTACTGTGGTATCTTCTTGTGTCAGGGATACAGTCTAGAAGAAGCTGGTACTTTTCTCACATTGAACATCATCTCGCTTAGGTTCTGAATCGGCTTTGCTAATATGATCTAATGTGGAATAGAAACCATTAGTAGAGGACTTGGCTAAATAATTTCATTTGCATAACAAGATTATTCTTAAAAACAAGGAGTGGTAGCCAAGATTCAAGAAAATAAAAATCTCACATTTCCACTGAATTTTTTTAAGATTTGTTTTTATTTATTTATGCATTACTAGAAGCACTGGAGTGAGGACCAGAGTGTTGGGGAATAATGCTGAAAAGATTCACCCAGAGACTGAATGAGGAGCAATAGAGGCAGTTTGACTGAAATATAGTGCTGAGGGGAGCAGTGGAAGCTGTACCATGTGGATAGCTGCCATGTCAGATAACTCCCGTACAGCTGATAAAGCTTCTTGGTACCCAGTCCTAAATTTTTGCACCACTAGGGAGGCCCTCAATTGTGTTTTTTATTGTGAATCACCATGCATTGATTTGTGGCTGATAGTGACCTAGGGGTATAGCTATTTGTATATCTGAATACACTGGGCTGTTTGCTCCACAAATTTGTGTAGCATATTTATAGAGGTTCTTGTTCCTTGTATGCTATCATTTCTTATTGTAGCAAAAGTACTTTTAAAAACTACAGCTCCCCATATTAGTAATTTAGTATCTATGAAGAAATAAAAGAAATAAAGTATGCCCTTTTATTTCCATGGTGAAAATTTGGATTATATTACCATTCCAATTTGGTCCTTTCCATAGGGTATGATAGAATTTTGTTTTTACATCCATCATTGTATTAGATAGCTCTGTTGTTGGATTTACCTGTTTCATCTTCCTTCATTGTAATTATCATTGTCTGCATTTTTTATACTTTACTTTGAAATATTTTGGTGGATGTTTTCAATGTAATCTAGGCCCTTTGGTATATATTGTTATTGGGAAAATGAGGTGTTTTTTTTTTTTTTTGGTATCTATCTGCGGTGACATTCAATATCTCACTTTCAGTTTTTTTGGACTGTTTGTTCAATTCTAGCATAAGCCATTCTGTGTAATTCAGTGACATCCAACATCAGTTGTTAGTGCTGTTTATCATCCATTGCTAAATAAAGGTGATCATTCATTCTCCAACACCAGGTAATTTTCTTCCCTTTATAAAGATGTACTGTCTACAGGTCTACTTTTCTTTATGTAGTTTATTTGTTGTTGAAGAAGACCTTGACTGGATTTGTGATGAGCTGTGTTTCTGAGCATGCAAGTGAAGCTCAATGTGAGTACTCTGAAGTCCAGCCCAAGTGTCAGTCCAGAATTTCAGCACATAAGTTTTCTGAATTTCTTAGTTCTTATAAATTTCACAAGAGTTTCTTTCCCTGTCAATACTGATTGTGCACATTAGGGGTAATGGAACTATAGGCATTTCCAGTGAAGTTTGTTCTGGATTCACAAGAAATTCATTCTTGAGAGTAGAATCTGTGTTTTTATATAGCCTTTGTCTTTTTCAGCATGCATTTCACTGATAACAGTACTTCAAGGACATAAGGACTTGGGAACTACTATGCTTCCCATTCCATTTATTTAGCATCATGCAATTCCAAACTTACACCAAAAAATTTTTCTCAGGTCATGGCCCCAACCTCTTATGAGGTAGCTTCAATTACCACATGAATATAAAATTGTAGACTCATAGTGAGACATTGTTTTGACTTAATTTTTAAAAAATATTATTTATTTATGCATAGAGAACTGGGGATATACAGGCCAGAGGTACAGATGGTGAAGAGGATTCACCAGAGAGAGAGTGAGAGCAGAACAGGCAGATCACAACTGAAGTACAATGCTGAGGGGAACAGTGGTCAGAGCAGGAGAGGCCTTCCACACCTTCCTTGCTGGGCATCAAGGTAGTGCTGCAGTGGTTTCTATAGCTTCATAGCACTATGCTTTAACCCATTATGCCATCAGGGAGGGCTCTGTTTTGAATTTTTTAATGGATATTAAAGACACATGCACAGGAACTATTCTTAACCAATTCTTTCTGCATCTTAACTAAGAATACATGGAGATTTAGTTTTGGCTCTTTGTGATTGAAGAGAATGAAATCGCAGCTTTGCAGTTGTCAATATTAAGCTTTAGAGGGCATTTTTTATCAACTGGGTCTTTAAGATAACTATTTAAAATTTATCATTTGATTATATAAATGATGAGTCTTGTTGTTTCTTATTAGTATTCTGTGAGTAGGTTCCAAAACATAAAATTTTGAAAACCTGTATTAAAAGCACAATCTGCTATAATTAACTATACCAAAATCTTACCTTCAAATAGTCCTCTTAGTTTTCTGAGTGGTGTGTGTGTGCGTGTATAAATGGACAAACACTTAAGTGGTATAAGGACATTAATACTGTGACAGGTGACTAGTTTATAATGAGAAGTTATGAGGGTTTAAGAAAATGGATGGTCGTGAAAAAAAAAAAAGCCTTTTGCTAAAATCATTCCCTTACACGGTTATTGTTTTGTTTTGTTTTGCCATAAGTAGGTATTTATGACTTCAGAATTGTTCAGTTTCTCTTGAGTGTTCAAAATCCTGGTCAGTACAGATATATTTAATGAATTCAGAGAACTCATTGAACTTTTTTTTTTAAGATATTATTTATTTTTGCATACAGAACTGGGGTACAAGACAGAGTTGCTGGGCCAGTGAGAGGATTCACCAGAGACAGAGTGAGAACAGAACAGGCAGATTGTGCCAGTACACTGCTGAGGGGAACAGCAGGCAGGTCAGGAGAGGTCTGCCACAACATGTGGACACCTCCGGGGTGGGCGGGGTTCAAACTCATGTGGAAGTAGCTCCATCTTCTTAGTGCTGTGCTTTAACCCGCTGCTTCACCAGGGAGGGCCTGAACTGTCCGTTTTACCATCTGCATTAATAGAAAAGATTATTACACTTGAGTGAGAAAGGGAAAGGGAAGGTGTGCTTGAGGTATATTGTGTACTTAGGGCTATTTAATTTCAGATGTTTGATACAATGAAGAATGGTTAATGAGTAGAAGAGACACTTCATAGTTGGCAGCTTAATCACATCTTAACCCTAATCCTTGGATGCTACTTCTTTATTTAGGTGAACTAAATAAATTTAACTACAGATGTGAATCCCTGGAGGAGGATTACTTTTTGTTTCGATTTTTTTTGAGAGGAAAAGTTTGTCTTTAATGATTAGACATACTGTTTCTTGCATCTGATGAACTCTTTTTTTTTTTTTTTTTTTGCAGTCCTGACATAAATATTTACAAGGGCAATTTAGTGAGAAGACTAAGGGAAGAACAAAGTAGCCATAGATTGTGAGCAATGTGATTTGGGTGAAGGAAAGATAAGGAAGAATACGAGGTTTAAAGTGACCATAGCTTTGCGTTTGGAGTTTTATATGTATACTGGAAGCAATATTAGATTGTTTAAATCACTGGCTATATGGAAGTATACTATTTCAATATTAGAAGATAACAGGTAGCATTCTATTAGAATTAACATTCTTCTGTTAACTTTTGTTAGCCTTAAGTGTGGGCCTCACCCTGCTTTGCCCTGTAAGCTTCTGTACACTCTCTTGCAGTTACTTCATAGGCAGTACTATGTGATCATCAGTTGTCTTTCTACTACAGATACAAGAATACATAATCTATTACATTTACAAGTAGGTTATATGAAATATTCTCAAATTTAATACACATGAACAACATACTTGATACCCCATACTGAATTTCTCAGAAACACTTGATGGTGTTTGGAATAAAAGTACTTACATGTGTTTGGATGATGTAATGAAATGTTATCAAATGTTTATAATTATGAAATTAACATTGAATTGTGAAAAAGTTCACTGATTTGAATAATCAAAATACATTATTTTATTCCTTTGAAAATTATAAAAGAAGTAGGAATGACTGATTACCATACAGTTTTTCTGAGAATTTGTCCAAATATTTTATAAGAATAAACTTCTAGTATACATTTAAATTATGTATATTATTTAAAGAAACAAGTTAGCTTTCACTAATCTGCTTAGTTATGAATCAGCTATATAGATTTTCACTAGGTGTACATTGGATAAAAATGACCAGTAAAGAAATTTCCAGAAATCAGTAGTTTTTAAAAAAGTTTTAAAAAATTGGTTTCCCTTAATGAATAACATGATTTTGTAGGCTTGATCTTTTCTGCTTAATAAACCTCTGGGGGAAGGGTTTATATTTGATGTCAGGAAGTAAAAATAGGCATGCCTTTCATTAATTTACATATGGCATGTTTTGTATCCACTTCTGGATACCTTTTTTAAGGGGCTATAAACTGGTTATACCAGTAGATTTCTTTAAGTTTGAGAAATACTGCTTTCTGAGGAAAATTCTACATCTATAGTATAAATTATAATTTGGCACAAAATTGTATGGTGGCTATGTATTTAGTTACTGAATTCTGTTAATGTTTCCTGAAGATGTTTCTTTAGAAATGTTATTAAGGACTTTCAAATCTTACATAGAAGCTTTGAAGATCAGCCACTTTACTTGGCATACTTCTAGGTTTGGAAGTGCTGAATAGTACAGATATTTGGAAGTAGGTCACATCAGTCATTCGCGGTACTATCACAGCTGAAGAACGAACCAAGACTTGAAACAAGAAGACTTCTTTCAGTGACTTAAACTGAATACAATAAGAAACCACACAGGATTTTAAAAATAACTGAATTTCTGAGAATAAGATAACTGCTTTGACACTGGCTTTGTTACATTTATTGGGTGCCAGATAATATGGAAAACTGTGTTTTCCTAATTATCTTTTGTATTTTGGGTAACACTCTCCAGTGAGCTTGGCTGTAAGCAGTGTCTTTTAATAGGTAGATTGGATGTTTTCCTCACTTAAGTATATTATGGCCATAAGTGATGTCAAAATAATGAAAAACAATAACTTCATCCCTAAAAAGTTGTTTAAGTCCCAAAGAAGAAACTCTTATGGAAACTTACTGAAGAATAGTTTTTGTTTGTCAAAGATTATATGTAACATGGCAAGAATTGGAAAATGGTTTCAATAATGCTTTGACTGATATTTCTGACATTTTAAGTATTTTTTGATTTATACACACAGACCTGGGGTAAAGGATAGTGGTGCAGGGGATGAGAGGAATTACCAGGGTTATAGTGGAAGCAGAACAGACAGATTGATGAAGGACACTGCTAGAGAGAACAGCAGGAGACAGGAAAGGTCTTCTGAGCCATGTGGGTCACCTCCCTGGCAGGGAATTGAACTCTTGCCTTTGGCTAGCTTTGTGTTGCACTTTTAACCCATGGAGCTGCCAGGGAGGACCTTGATACTCTTTCTTAATGAGAGTGAAACAATGTTTACCAGAAACATTGATGTCTTTATACTACTCTATCTCCAAGGCATAGAATAATAGCATCTAGTAGGTATTGTCTAGTGAATAATGGCTTTGTGGTGTCAGTAGTGATGTTTACATATTTTTAGTCAAGTTTCATTTATATTTTTCCATTATTGGTATAATTTTGCCTTAGAGACAATTTGCCTTCAAGCTTAACCCTTAAACATCCTGTCCTTTGTATGAATTTAAGTAAATAAACAAGGATATTGTATAGTGCTACACTGAGTAGTATATCAGCAATTAGAGGATTTCTTAAATAGAGTGATCAAGTTTTTTAGGGGGATTCGTGGATACAGAAAAGTAATCATTTTTTGCCTACTTTTTGGTTGACTTTACCTGCTTCAGGCTAGCTGACTGGAGAAACATCCATATTTCTTTATAAGCATGTGTTCATTTTAATTTGTTGCTTATGTAAATCTATGAAATTAAGAGATTTTGTTGTTTATGAGCATCTAACAGTTTTATTTGTTAGTGATGGATAACTTAGTATTTGGTTGCATAAAAATGTGCAAAGCTGTTATTTATATTATTTTTAATGATGATGTGTTCTGGTTGTTATAATAGTTTTTGTTCACTAATAGCCAAAAACAATGAATTAATTTTAAAATGATAAAAAGTTGAAGATATTTCAAAGAGGAAAATAAGACCATGGATATAAAACATCTCAAAATCACACATAAGGATCCCTTAAAAAAGCATTGTTTTGTATACTCAACTATGAATTTTACAGAGTTGTAAAAAAAGATGATCCCAAGAATGAAAAGGCTGTTCATGGACACTAATGGAACCTAAGACAGATGGACACAGATTTTGTTCTATAATATAGTGGTTACTAGGTAGACATAGTTGATAATACTGTACATGACTGCCATCGAGATAATTTTCTAGCTGCAAGTTTTGTCATCTTTTAATTATATTTGCAAGTTTGTAATGAACCCCTGAATATTAACTTTACCTAACTCATGTGTCTGCTAAAGCAGTTTTTGGGAAGATAATGAAGAATGCAGTTACATTTTTTTCATAAATCTTCAGGTGATACGTTACAGGAATATTAGAAATAAACAACAGGACTATAAACTTAAAGCAGTTAAAGCTTCTTTCACCACTACCAAAACTGGGAGTTTTCTATTTTTATTCACTGAATATACTGACTCATACATTTTGTGACATACCTTTATCTTTGGGTCCCTAAAAATCTCTGGAGAACTGTATGGCAGTCAAGAATGATTCCAACCTGGGAAATTATGGAGAACACATTCGCAAACCTTTTTTCATTAAAATAGAGGAGTCATGTAGCATGAATCAACATTATTTTAAAATACTCCTGTTGCATCCTGAGAACTTTTTCTTCTGGACTGCTCTGAACCTCATATAGTAAAGCCTCAGATCTACTTAATTGGTTAAATGAACATTTCAAGGACAACTCCTATTTAAGATTTCTACCACAAATGTCTGAAGGATAAAATTTGCAGAATTGCGCTTGTCTGAAGAAGCACAAGTAAACTGAAGCCAACCCTGAAGCTATATTTTTATAGAAATGGAACAGCAATACTTTTTGATTTCAGCTAGAAACTAAACAAATTAGAAAAGACTAGATAAAATAAATTTGGAAACTTAAACTTGTTTTTCAAATAGTTGCTTGTTACTGGTAATTCTGGTATTTACAAACAGAAAAACCAAGAATGTTTTTCTTACTTCAGAACATTAATCTGACTTCTAAAGGTTTGCCACAAAAAGATCTGCATACGTGCTCATTTGTATGTGCAGTAAACAGACATCTTTTTTTTCCCTTGGCATTTTTTAACAGCTCCACATATTATCCTAGGAATTTCTTTATTGGACATAAAACAGCATAAGAATGTTGGAATAATTCGAAAGTTGTCTTTGGGTAATAAGGAAATGAAAGTGTAAAATAGTGACTGAATATGTATGAACCTTTTATTTGGATTTTAAGATGAAAAGAATTGGTATTAAACATAAAATTTTAAACTATTGCCCAATACCTATTGTAATCTGCTAGTAGCACAGAAGACTACATTTACAAACAAATCTTTTTAAAATTACTTTGTGAAATTGTTGCTGTGATAAGACATAGCCAACTTCATAAGAAAGCTTCTAAAAGCATTTTTGGGTAGTCTTCTGGAGAATATTTTAGAAAGGAATTTTCAGATCACTTTGTAAAACTATACAGTTCTATAGTCATAATTTCAGAGCTTTTGGGTAACTGAAAATAAGTTTTTAATACTTTATTCAGAATACACATAAGATTAGTTATATGGACCTTGATAATATTGTATATGAAATTATCAAAAGTTCTTTGTGATAGTTAATGAATTGTGATTGCCAACAAAGACTTTAATGAAATTGATGACATTTTCATTACAATGAAAGAATTTTTAACAAAACTGATGTATGTTAATATCACTTTTATCACTGTGGGGTTTTATTGAGGGGTGAATTTTTTGTTATCTTTAGTCATTAGAAGTTTTATGAAGGTTGTTGATGTAGAAGACATTTCCTAGTGATCTATGTTAAAATTGGTGTGGTATGAGGTTTTTCTTATGGTGATGGGTTATTTGCACAGAAGGCGAGCCACTATGAACACATGCATGTTTATAATTGAGAAAACACGTTGATGTGTGTAGAGTAGTGAAAAGTACTGTGTGATTTGTTCTTTTTGATTGAGTATAGAGATGACTAATACTTAGGACCATTCAATTAGTTTAGGAGTTCTGATTGCTGAAGTTTCTAGATAACTTTGTAAAGAACTGCTTTAGGAGATAAGAGACTAGGGAATTTGGGGAGGGTGCTGTGGATATATAGTGGATGTGAACAGATAGTTCTTAAAAATCAGATGATGGGACTCTGTTTTGTTAATATTCTGATTTTAAAGCCAGAATTTTTTAATCCATCTTTCTCCAGTGGAAAAGTAAAATTGCCTGTGGATATAATTCATTTCTGGTAGATATTATCATTTTATAAATTACAATGTTCAATTTATTTTTAACATTAAATAATCTACATGTATTGACATTGTAAGTAACTATCAGTTTATAAGGCTAAGAACCATTTCTGATAAAAGATGTTTCAATATGCTCAATTTGTATGTCATATTCATGTGTATATATATAATCTACATGTGATAAGATAGCAACAAGATAGTAGAGTTTTAATTTGCCAGAAAAACTTCAATTTTAATGAAGTCTTGTTTGGAATTTTTTTTTAGGTTAATAGGCAGTTTCTAATTTTTTATGTGGCACGTTAGCAAGCTCACAACATCTTGGGTTGATCAAAGGAATATTTTTGGCATTTTTGTACAAATAAGTAACACAACTACATTTTTTAAAAGACAAGCTCTAGTATTTCAGCATGTTTTATAAATATATTAATTCTATGTACAATACCTACTTTCTACTAATGGTTGTCAGACTATCTCTTTGTAAATAATTTGGCAGCTGAAGGGTGTTTTGTTACATGATTGTAATTACAATGTATAATATGTAATAATTTCTGCTTTAAACTTTTAGTCCCTAATTTATTGTGATTGGTAAAATGGTGTGTGTGTGTATACATGAATCATACATTCATATATATACATGTATATATATATACACACACATATACACACATGCAGATGGGTATATGTGTTCAAAATAATTTTAATGAAAACTCACAAGGTTTTGCCACACATTTCTGGTGGCTTTTTTTTTTTTTTGTAGGGCTAATATAGTTTCAGTTTTGGGTTTTATTATGTTGGTTGAGGGTAATCTGAGGCTGTTACATTTATGCTAGACAAATGTTTTTACTTTTTCCTTCAGCATAAGATTTGCTGATAGGCATAATGATAATACTAACCTGACAGACAAAGGTAAAAACACTTTGGGTAATTGGCTTCATATACACTGTGTATTTGGAAAATTTTGGTTGATGGCATTCTGTTTGTTTCATATGAGAAGATATGTCACCTTATAAAATATATGTCTTTGGAAAGGATATGTAATTTAGGTCACTATTAGAAAATATTTTCATTGAAAAGTTAGTGATAGAATCACAATTGGGCTTCATTTTCAATTTTCCATTTTTTTTAAGTTTTTAATAAGATTTATTATGAATCACTGCCATCTCTAATAGTATGTATTTCAATTTGTATGATTTTTAAAAATTCAATCTAGATGAATGGTATAAAGTAGTAATTATAAACCTAATAAATACACTTGGGTAACATTTGAACTTAGGTGTGTAGAGACATTCTCACCACATATATGGACATACACATGTATAAAATAACTATTTCAATGTTGAACTTTGAAAAATCTCTATTATCAAAAGAAATGTTTAGGTCATTATTAGAAAATACTTTCATTGTTTTGTTAAGGAAGACCTGTGTTCTTGCTTTATATGTGTGGGAATTACTAGCTATTGCTATACATGTGATCATACCTTTTTAATATCATTTAACTTCAGATGTGAAGAAGTCCATCATTTTAAGCATTTTACCTAAAGTAATAGCATATATGATTTTTTTTTCTTTTAGAACTGAAGTGGTGCACCAGGCTTATATATTATTGAATGTGATTTCTACAATGCTGTGTTTTATGTAGTTACTTTTAACTACTTGTTTTTTCTTTATCTAGAGACATTCTTATACATTTAATTATTATGAACTTTTCCCCCAATACAGCAATTAGCTTTTATCTGCGTATTCAGTGGTTTGTTGTTTGGAATATGGACTACGATGGTGGATGTTTTCTGATCTCATCTGTAATATACTTGTGCTTTATAGCTGTTCTTTTTGGATTATACCAGTTTGGGGCACATATGCATTGCACTCATACTGTTGTCAGATTATCAATTTTCATAGTTTAACTTCTGTAGCTTATTATAGAAACTGTATGGGTTGCTCATTGGGCTTTATTGTTAAACAGTTGTGTTTATAGTAGCAGCTTTACTCTTTTTATTTTGTAAAGATATAAAATTGTTTATAAGCTGAATGATAGAAGGCAATAATCTTTTGGATATTTCCTATTTGATATTTCCATTTTAGTTTCATGTTGTTTTCATTGAATTACTAGAATTATTCAAAGCATATTACGAGCTAAGACCTTAAACTATGATTTTTGTGTACATGTTTTGCTGCAAAAGACATGGAGTCATTAAGTGTTTTTACCTCATTTTTATTTAGAAGAAAATTTATATTGTAATTATAATATTGTTTGAATCCATTTTATATGAAAATACCTCAACCTACGTAAGGGACATGTGGGTATATTTTACTTTTTCAGGTTATCTGAGATTCATGATTCACAGTATATTTTATATAATCTCCTAAATTGTTTCTATTTTCACTTGTTACTTAGAGCAGCCAATACAACTTTGTAAATAATGGGTAGCTGAAATAGTTTTGTTTTACAACATCTAGTGTACCTAGATGTATTGAGAGTCTCACAAAGTATAATTTTGTAAATATCTCATTGTAGATTTCTTAGTACTGTTTGTTAGTACATTGAAATCAGCATGTCAGTTCTTGATAAACAGGGTCTTGGAGCTATGCAGGAATTATACTTGCTTAAGAGAAGAAACAAAACATCACTGCATGAAGTGTGAATTGTATCATTATAAATATGCCCTATGAATTCATTTGGTGTTTCTGGATATACCAAATTTCCTGAAATACTTATTTAATGCTACTGCTTTTTGTTAAAAGTTTCAATTTCACAGAAAATTGAGCATGAGTTGCACTAGTTTTCTGATACACACTACCTCCCCATCTCCGCTATCAACATTCCCCAGCAGAGTTCTGCAATTTGTGAAAAATAAACGAACTATCATAAACACCAAGGTCCACACTTTATATAATTACTGTCAGCTCTTGGCGGTCTACAGTTAGTACTTGTAAAAGTGTTAGAGGGACCAGGTGTCCTTTGTATGGCATAAGTACACAACATTCGATTCCTCTGTGGTCTCCTTGTTCATTATTCCCTTCATTTTATTTTGCCTTTTTTTTTTTGCTTGTTTTTAGTAATAATGATGTAAGTGACTTTGTTAAAAATGGCTTTTATACTACCTCTTGGAACTATACAATTCTGTATAAGTTCCCTTGGTTGCATGACAATATTCAAGACAATTTTGTAAATAGTAGGTAGACACAAGGTTTTTAATTTTAACATCTAAAATTTCTGGATGTATGGAGTCTCATGAAGTATAATTTTGTATATAATTCATTGTAAAATACCACCTTTTCATTGTTTCTTTCAAATGTGTTTATGAAATTGAGAAAAATTGTTTCTTGAGCTATACATATTTTAAAATTGGTTTATTGAATTGTTAAGAAAAGGAGAAAATGCAAAGGATATTTTCATGTGTACATCCTCATTTAAAATTTAGATTTTTAAACTTTGTTAAGTGCTTTTAAAGTATTTTGCATTGGAAAAACCAAAGTCATACTTTTATAGGGTATTGTTAATGGGACATTATGTATTTTAATCATAGGAATTGTGCTTTATAAGAAATTTTATTCTGTCTTGACATATATAATTTTGTATTAAATTGCATGACACTATTTAAGACAGTTTGGTAATTGACAAATCATTTGAAATTATTATTTCTAGATGAATCTAGCCTGCAAAGTATACGTTTGTAAAAGTTTAAGTGCAAGGTAACATAAAATGGCTTCTGGAAATGTTTTTGCATTACAACTAAAAGGTAATTAATAATTGGTCTCACAGCTATGTAACATTTCTGTGTTTGTTCATTGTTTTTGAAAAGAATGAAAAGATTGCCCAGATGTCTTCAAATTTTTAATTCTCATCTCTAAGATTATAATATACTTGATAAAAAATTCAGATTGTCTTGGTATATGTTTTTGTCTTTACAAGAGGAACACCTAAAGGGAATTGTCTTTTTAATCAGATGCATTCATTTTGAAGATAATGGCATTGCTAAAGTAAGCATTTTGCTATGCTATGCTAAATGTACTCTGAATATGTAAATATTCATATGCATATATATGTTAAGCATATGAAATTGGTTTTACATTTTCCTCATTAAGCTATTGCTTTAAATTTCATTTTTCCTTGAAAATTATAGAATTTTCAAGGTTAATTCTAAGGTCAAAAACATTTCAAGATGCCCACTTTATGTATAAAATGTTAATTTTTATATAAACTAATATCACAAGTATAGCTGTGTTTGATTTTTGTATTCATATATATTTCATGTAATGTGACCTAGATATAAGATGTATATGAAAATAAAACGTAATGAACATTATCATTTTTTGAACATTTTGGCAATGACAATCAAAGTATATAAAATTTCCAAAATTATATAGCTTACTGCTGGATTTTTATTTGTACCAGATCTTAAATTTATAAAAAAACTTAAAATTTGAGCGTAAAACATAACTTGGATATATAAAATTAATAACAATGAAAGCTTATAATGATTGTAGTTGATAATCATAGCAACCAATTTGTCATAAATTTATTAACTACCAAAAAATTATGACATAGGGTTGGTTTCAAGTTGATATTGAAAATGTTATTTTCAACATATGATAGCTAATTGTTTAGGTCCAGAGGCTGCTGCTATTCTGAAATGTTAATGATAATTTCTGACAAATGGGGTTATCATTGATATGATTATTGAGTTAATGTTTACTTAATGTTACTTAAGTATAATGTTTACTTAAATATAATCTGGTTAATTACTTTAACATTCTTTTTGAAAATTTTGTTTATATGTGATAAATACTAAAGTATTATCTATATATTTGTACACTGCTACTTGACAATCTGAAATAAGTATACAAATTATTGAATAGAAAATTTTCTTGAACATGATAAAATGATGACAGTACAGTTTAGAAAAATGGGATTTGGGAATTGCTTTTGCTTTCTGCAATAGAAATTTTAAAGCTTTGTCAAAAACGAACATTGTAAACAACAGATGAATTTTAAAGAGTCCACCATTTTGTTCCTGTCTCCATTTTTGCCTATCAACATTTTGAGTATTGGGCATGTATATCCAACTTTGTATTTTTAGTGGCCATTGTGAATTATATTTGAGTGACCATGAAGAATATGTGACTTAGAAACTAAAGCAGCAAAGTTTTTCAAAATATACTGATTACCCCAAGGAAGAAGCAGGAAGAGAATGAGAACTGAGGTAGGTGTTAAGAATTTATATTTGGATTGCTAATAGATTAGTTATGATTGCTATTGAAATATTCTGTAAAGAGTGTGAATATTCCTAGGGAAATACCATAGTTGAATTTATTAACTAGGTCAAATTTTGGGGGAGTCTCTTGACATAGTGTTAATTTGTAATAATTTGTGTAAGTAATGAGAGAATTGTCTTTTATAGTGATTGATTCTATAGTTAGATTTTATATGTATTTCTTTTGTAGGATTTTCAAAATTAGGATAAAATTTGATTATTCTCTACATTTGTGCTTATGGCACTTGGAATTTTTTTAAAGAAAATATAAAGTTAATCTCTTGCAGTAATATTTTGCTGGTTGTATGATTATTTCCCACGAATGTCCCCTGCCACTTCCATTTTGATGTCATTATGTTTTGCTTGCATCTCTGTCCTGTCTGTATGTAACTCTAGCTATATCATTTATTTAACAGGTGAACATGATAAAAAATTTTGTTTGTAAGTTGAGATTGCTGCTAATGAACTTCTGAAGACAAATAAGTTGCTCAGAATATAACTTCATTTTAATTCTTGTAACTAAACTGTAAGACACAGGTAAGAAGTTTCCAGAATAAGAAATGCTGCTTTAGGAATTTGGTTTCTTGGCCCAGGAAAATACTTGTATCAATTTTGTTTTCTGTTTACCTTGGAAGCCCAAGTGAGACTGGGGAATTTTTTTTTTTTATTTATTTATTTGTGTATACAGAACTGGGGTACAGGTCAGAGGTTCAGGGGCAGTGAGAGGATTTACCAGAGACAGAGTAGGGATTAGAACAGGCAGATTGACAAAGTATACTGCTGAAGGGAACATTGGGTCAGGAGAAGTCTGCCACACCATGTGGTCACCTCCGGGGAAGGTATGTATAACTGGGAAGTTTTTAATAAATTTTCTTAAAAATATCTTCAGATTGTCAGAGCTCACTTGTCTTCAATTTACTATGTGTTTATAGCCAAAAAGAACATTGCAGCTAATATTTTAAAGAAATGATGAGTCATAACTAGTGTTATAATGGAACTAACAAATGAAGATTAGAATTTATGAAATAAGTCAACTATTTTTGCCCATATGGGTTTTTAAAGTGATAAAAGAACAAACCAAAAAAATTGATAATAAAAATTAGTAATGAAGTTATAGGTGACTCTTAGAATAATAGTCAGTTATAAGAGTTAATGAAGAATTGTTGTAAATGTAATAGTAACAAATTCTCTATGAGCCACTATTTAATCTGCTGCTTCAGCATTTTCATTAGAATGGTATGAATGGTATTAACTTAACAATTTTGGTTTTTTGTGACAGGCACTACAGTTCTAAGAAAGTTTGCCATCTTGTTTTGTTTTGTTTTTTTTAAGATTGATTTATTCATATGGAACGGGTACAGGTCAGAGATGTGGAGGGTAAAAGGCTTCACCAGAGACAGAGTGGGGAGCAGAACAGGCAGATCGATGAAGTATACACTGCTGAGGGGAGCAGTGGGTGGTTCAGGAGAGGTCTGCCGCGCATGTGGTCACCTCTGGGGCAGGCGGGGATCGAACTCATGGAAAGTGGCTTAAGCTTTTTAGTGCTGTGCTTTAACCCGCTGCAACACCAAGGAGGGCCTGCCATCTTGTTTTTAATTACAAGAATGGGATACTGAATTTGTTACTGTATTTCTTGTCTAAGTGTTTGACACTATCACTTCTGTTCCTAGGAATAACCCTTTAGTGATATGATTGTAATGACTGTTAAATATTTGTAATTTTCAGGGATGGGCATTTTGGCTAGACAGGCCTTGCTTTTCTGCTTTTCTTAAGATTAGTGACATTTTACTGGCATAGTAAATAGAAACTATTCAGATTACAAGTGTAAAAAAATATTTTTACATCTAATGGCAGAAGAAATATGATTGTGCTTTTCTATGGCTCATGTAGGCGAATATTTCTGACAATGAAAGAATGTCTGTGGGGTCAGTTGAGGACTTGGTGGCCCAGACATTCGGATTGCTGGAGACTTCCTTTTCTAGTGTTCTTCCTTTTAAGCAGCTGATTTGGGATCACTTGAATGTTAGGTTTAATTGAGGCTTTCAGTTTGCACACGTTTATTCAGATTGCCAATGAAGCATCATAGAAAGGAAAGATAAAAGTAATTTTGTGCAAAACCTTAGGTTTTATCTCAAATCACAGCATCACTTCTGAGATTCTGATGGTTGATACCTTCATGTGGGTAATACTGTCAAATTTTAGCAGGTATTGCATCTCTCAGTGATTGACTGTAGATGCAGACTGAAAGTGTAAACAGATGAGGAAGGCACAATTAATAGGTAGTTGTGCTTTAGTCATGCTTTGTTCTAATTCTGGGAGCTGCCACAGTGTTTACATCAAATTGTATCTCTGAGATAAGTTATACTAAAATTATTTTCAGAATTCTAATTCATAAGTGAATGTTAATTTTTATATGGTATTTTTTTGTATTTTTTATTACAAAGTTTATTTTTACATTATTTATATGGTATTTTAAATTTATTTTTATTTTATAATTTACATCTTCATTTTGTATGCTGATTCATCCCAGTTGAAATATTTTCTTCACTATATGTCACATTACAAGGTCTCACTGAACTATTTTTGTGACTTTGGGGGTTATGGTAGGCAAAACATAAGTTTACAAATGAAAACAAATTATAGACTTGGGAATTTCTGGTCATTTGGGATAATGATAAAATCCTAGGTTCATTACTCTGATAGTGAGATGTGTAGTCATACAGTTTAGTAAAGCTGTGGCACTTATGAGTTAGAGGGACATTTCCTTATTGTAATCTTTTAAAAGATTTTTTTTTATTTTTTTTTATACATACAAGAAGTGGGGCATAGGCTAGAGATGCTGAGGTAAAAGGATTCACCAGAGACAGAGTGGAGAACATAACAGGCAGATGGACAGAAATACACTACTGAGGTAAACAGCAAGTGACAGGAAAGGTCTGCTGCACCACATGAATTAGTGGGACATTAATTTTTAAAATATTTTTTTATAATATAAGTTTATTTTTACATTATTTTGTGCATTTTTCCATGTCACTTGCAATCCCCTTGGGCTTCAGATCACCAAATCACCCTGTGCCATCACCATAGTCCAGTGCATTTCCCTCTCCCCACTGTTTTTGATCCCATTCCCCACTCCACCCCCACAAAATGCCTCTGGTATATAGCTGTTCATCATAATCATTATTTTCTCGCCTGTTCCGTTATATTCCTGCTAATGAGAGAAACCATCCAGTATTTTTTCTTTCTAGCTTATTTCACTAAACATGATCTTTTCCAGCTCCACCCATGTTGCTGCAAAAGACATGTTCCTTTTTTTTTTTTTTTAAGTTGCTGAGTTATATTCCATTGTGTATAGGTACCACATCTTTTAAATCCACTCAACCATTTTTGGGCATTTGGGCTGTTTCCATGTCTTCCCAATTATGAATAAAGCAGCAATAAACATGGGGATGAAAGTGTCTTTTTCAATCAGATCTTTGTGTCTTTTGGGTAGATATTTAGGAGTGGATTGCTGGGTCATAGGAAGCTCCATGTTTAGCAGTTTGAGGAACTAGTTTTCCATAGTGGTTGTACTAGTTTGCATTCCCACCAGCAGTGCAGGAGAGTTCCTTTTTCTCCACACCCTGCTAGTTGTTTTAAGATGTGCGAGAGGGGCATATATTTTTTAAAGATTTATTTATTTATTCGTACAGAACTGGGGTACAGGCCAGAGATGGGGAGGGTGAGAGGATTCACCAGAGGCAGAACGTGTTATACAGAACAGGCAGATCAACAAAGTACACTGCTGAGGGGAGCAGATGTCGGTTCAGGAGAGGTCTGCCTTGCCATGTGGATCTCCTCCAGGGCAGGGGGGAATCGAACTCATGTGGAAGTGGCTTAAGCATCTTTGTGCTTTGATTTAACCCACTGGGCCACCAGGGAGGGCCAAGAGAGGGGCATTTTTTTAATGAAAGCACCACTTTCATTAAATTGTGTGATTCCCATTTTCTCTTGTTTTCCTGCTATGTACCTTTGCAACATTCCTTCCTTATATGCACTGCCTATATACTGCATTCACAAAATCTTTTAATTTTCATTTTCAAGGTCTTATTTTCAAATGTTAATTAAATAATGAAATGACAGTTTTAGTAAGTACCTTTTCCCCCCATGTAGGGTAAATCTCAAGAGAAGACTTCCTGGAAAATACCTACTTGAGCAAATTTAAGGTCCAAATGGAATCATAGGTAAGAAGTTGTCACATTACTGGGTGGCAGTCTTAGGAGCAACACAAGATAAAGAAAAAATATGTAGAGTCCAAGTAGTGAGAAAAAGAAAGGCCTAGAGGGGCTATGTATGGAAATACAGTACCTTTCCCCAAGGCAAGACTTTTCCCCAGGAAAAGACTCACATTTATTTCCAGTTCCATTTTGGGGAGGGGCAGGGTACGGAGGTGGGCTAGTCCATGGAGGAATGTGTTGGGGGTTAATGATTTTGAGGATGGGGACCGGGAATGCAGAATAGTATAACATAAGTGTGGCGACAGTGATTAGGATCTGCTTTTGCCTGGGGTTGGTTCCATTGTTGATGCTTATCCCTGATTACCTACAACTTCCTGTCAAGGTGGTCTTGCTGGTTATGCTAATCTTACAGTAAAGTCTCCCTACTATTTTCAGCAGATTTCCTCATACCAACACTTTGGTCTTGGTGAGAGGCTCCCCCCTGATTCTACATTTGCTTAACCATCAGCAACTTTGGGCACCAAACAGAGTACCAAGAACAGAGGGGTCTGGAGGTTCCACAAGAAGTGAAAGATTTTTCAAGTTCTCTTATAGCATTAAGTACAGTTAGTATTTATTTCATCAAGTTAGCTCTATTTTCATTTAAGTTAGGCATGTCATGTTTCTTGAGCACAGCTGCATGTAGATTGAATAAAATAATTGTTTATAATGAAAGGGTGTTACAGGATGCAGCTAGCTACATAATTGAAAAGAGACATAGATAATGCCACAAAAATGTTGGAGAACAGTCTCTTTTGTTTTTAAAAAATAATATGTTCTATTTATACATCGAAATACTGGTGGGCAGGATGAGAGGATTCACCAGAGACATGTGGGTAGCAGAACAGGAGGTTTGACTAAAACATACTCTCAGGGTAGTAGTATGGAATATTAGAGGTCTCTTTTGTCACCTGGGTTAGCTCTTTGACTATCGCATGCTTTAATGACTGTACGTAGCTTTGTAGTGCTAAGACTTGACATTTTGTACCCCCAGGGAGGCCAGAAAACAGATTCTTAGTGCTAAAGATTACCAAAATCTGACTTTCTTACTGTTAGAAGATTCCAAAAGGTATTATATTGCACATGTTTTTTTTTTTTTCTTTTCATAATAGAATAGCAGATGCATTTCATTGTACATCAATCTATTTTAGTTGCTTTTAGGGATTGCATGTCATATACTTCCATCCTTAATTCACTTTTCCCTGCTATGTCTCCTCAGGTGATAACTGAATAGAAATATGATGTCATTGCAGCACATTCACCAAAACCAAAAGATGATCTTCATCATGTCCAGAATCTCCCTTTTCATATGTTACATTGGACACTGTGTGCAAATAAGAAAGCTGAACTGAGACTGTTTATGTTTGAATGTTACCTGATGGATGTCATTGGAGAGAATTGTTACCAGGCATGTTGACTGTTTTCACTGTTTCCAGTGGACTAAACTCTCAGGAATCTGAATGGCTGAGACATTCAAGATGGTGTAACTGCAAGAATTCCATTCAGTGCTCCCACTAAGACTATATATTAGCATAGGGTGATTTTAAGATTATTTAGACGTCATCTTTTTCAAGAATTCAGCGTACTTAGAAATAATTGTAATTTAGTGGGAACTTGGGAATATATTACAATTATATTTTTAGTCAGTAGTACTCATAAATTTTGTTTCTTTTTTTTATAATAAAATTGTTCAAATATCAATGCTTCTAATGTTAGGCAATATTAATTACAAGGAAATTACATTTTTGTTATTCTTAAGCTTAATTGGCTTCATATACCTGTCATCCTTAATAGTCTCTTTTGTTACTTTGTTTTCATCTCAGAGTATCAGTCTCTATTACTTGTTTCAAAGCATACATTTATGGCTAGTATTTTAATAATTTGTCATACACTGCGAATGAATACCATGTTTTGTTGCCCATATTTTACTATGCTATTGTTGTTGTACAGAAGTTGTATTTTGAAATATAATCATGTTCTGGTGTATGCTTTTTGTGTTTTGTGGTTTTTTGTTTTTTTTAAATCATGCTTTGTCTTCATTTATTCTGCTTTTTACCCATTTTGTCATCTTGTTTCCATTAATCATTAAAATGGTTTAAAGCATCATGTATTCAAATTAGTCACTTTGGTTTGTCACTACCACTTATTTCAAGTTCTGCCATAATCACAGAAATCACCACACATAACTAGCTGAATTTTATTTCTGTTTTCTATTGATAAAGTAAAAGTACTGGTGATTTTTTTTTTATTTGATCTATTGCGTTGAGATTAATCTCATTTCTCTTTTTCAGAATATTCCCTGTCTATGCTCACATTTTTCCTATCTGTTGGGGCTAAACGTTATTTTGCAAGTTGGAAAATATGCAGTTTTAATTTTAATTGCACCAAATTTTAATAGATTAATTAGGAGAGAATAGATATCTTTAACATTGAGCCTTCTTATCACATTTCAAGGTATGTTTCTTTATTTTAATCTAATTATTTCGTGACTACTGGCATTATTCATTTGCAGACATTTCACAGTTCTGTTAATGATGGATATGGTACACCCACATTATTTTCCTAATGAAATGCAAGCATCATTTTTCTATGCTTTCAAATGGCATTTCAGTTAAATTCCAAAATGATGGTTTTCGTCTTTGATAATTCATAGGTAATTATAGAATACATAGAAGCGGAAAGTGTTCTTTTAATTGTTAGTACTGATTCTGTTACTTTAGAATTTGTTTGCATAGCAGTCTTATGTGAGGCTTTCCTTCACTTTATTGAGGATTTCTTCAAAATTTAATGATAGTTTTAATAGAAACCTTTATGTATTACAGTTGATCATTCTTGGTGTACCCAAAACTTTTTAAATCTACTGCATTCCTTTTGCTCCATTTATAGATGTCAGTTTCCTCATGAATATAGTGAAGATAGAGCAAATTTTTGAACTGATACATTACACAGAGACAGCCAAGAAGGAATCTTGGCACATCATAGGACTTATTTTCCTGAGCAAATTTAGAACTCCTAGTAATTCCAGTAATAGTAGTATTAGCAAGTTATTCACATACTACCTAATATTTGATGTATCTCATTGTACTAATAAGAGAATGCATTAGAAAATGAAAAATGGAGCTTAAAGGATAAGCAAATAAAGGAATTAATTTGTTTACTGACTAATGCCATTTAATTTTTGAATTGTTTTATAAAAATCAGTACTTAAGGATATTGGAGTAAATTATTCAGTATTTATGTCCTTATGGATTTTGTCATTGGGGTAACATGAATTTCAGCATAGGACACTTATAAGTGTTTCAAAGGTCATTTTAGCTTTGCGTGACATACTGCCTTTTATGTTTGTTTTAGGTTCGTAAAAGTCAGTTAATCTCATATGATGAACATTTAGTGTTATCTTGTGCCATGTCTTACATGTTTTATTTTCCTCTGAAATTTGACTCCTTTATTACTGTGATTTCATGGATAGAATATGTTGGAAAGAATTGAGCTGGAGGACAGTGCAGGAAATAGTTTGTGTTTCTTAACAATTTCAATGAAAGGTGACTTTGATATTAAGGGAACAGTGAAAGCTGATGCTATGAATAAGGAATGTATTCTTTGGGTCCATTTTTTAATGGAACAATTCCATTAAATTTCAGTGATAATTGCCTTTTTAAAAAAGATTTATGGGCCCTCCCTAGTGGGAACATTAGGATAAAACACAGCACTATAAGAGGCTGAATATACTTCAGCAAGAGTTCCATCCCTGCCCCACAAGTGACTCACATGCTGCAGCAGACCTCTCCAGGCCCACCTGCTGCTCCCCTCCAGGCCCACCTGCTGCTCCCCTCCGTGGTGTGCTTCCTCAGTCTGCCTGTTCTGTTCCCCACTGTGTCTGTGGTTAATTGTCTCACCACACCTCTGCCTCTCCCCTGTACCCCAGTTCTGTGTGTATAAATATTTTTTTAAAGATTTAGGGGCAGTAAGAGGATTCACCAGAGTCAGAGTGGGAGCAGAACAGGAAGATTGACGAAGTATACTGATGAGAACAGTGGACTGGTTTAGAGATATGTGTTACACTATGTGGATAACCTCATTTGGTTGTGGGGCCTTGACCTTGAACTGAAGTAGCCCAGCCAGCTTCACAGTACTACATCACTAGGGTGGGCCAACAATGCATTTTTTATTATCCCCCATTCACTTACCCACCACTCATTGGATGATCAGCTAAGCTACATTTTTTAATAGGTTCATTCATTAATGCACTCAGAACTGGGCTAAAGGCCAGAGGTGCAGGGGCAATGAAAGGATTCACCAGAGAGAATGGGGAGCAGAACTAGCAAAAAACACTGCTGAGGGGAGCATTGGTCAGGTCCAGAGAGATCTGCTTCCCCATGTGGATCACCTTCAGAGCTGGGATCAAACTCATGCTGAAGTGGCTTAAGCTTCTTAGTGCTGTACTTTAACCTACTGCACCACCAGGGAGGGCTGTAGCCAGATTTTTAAAAGTATTTATGTAAGATGTTAGACTGCTTCACTATATAGCCTGATGCTGTTTCTAGAAGGCTCAGCCTTTCTGGATTAGCATATGTGTATAAGAATGCACAGAAATTCCAGCCTATTACCTTTGTACAATTCAGGTTTTTAGGTGGAAAATAAATTGCCGTATCTGTCGTTTTGTGCATCTTTACATAATGGCCGTTGTTGCAAAAGATTGTACAATTTAGCAATTCTTTGTTGAGCTTTAAAAATTGTTTTTGACAGCTTAAGATTCAATATCTTAAATTCATTTATGAATCAATTTATTATTTCAAATTTTGGAGAATATTTTTAGCCACCCAGTTTGATAAGTTTATTTGATAAAGGAACATCTGGCATAGAATAGGAATAGTAGATCAGACAATGAGTGATCCCAGATTAAAAGCTTTTGTATGTAATTAGAAACATTTATTGACATAGTATTGTAATAGCATAGAAATTCACACGTTTACAGGTGTATTAGAAAATGGAAAATGTAATACATTAATCTGAAATCTGGGGGAAGAGAGAATTGTTAACCAAATGGAGAGAGGAAAATTTTGATCCTTTCTTTAGTCATTCAGCCTGAATAATTTTATTATGAGTCAAGTTTAAATATGAAGAAAATAGTTATTAAAAAATGTAGGTTTCTCTTTAAATTGGGAGTCAAGAAAAATTTATTGTGATCATCTCAGTTCTAAAACATTATAGACAAAGTAAAAACAAAATATAGTTTGCAAAGGTATTTGTAGTATCAATTAAAAAGGGTGAAATCTCTAATCATTGAATTCTCTTAATTGAAAATAAAAACAAGATACTATGAACTATTCAAGTATCAGAGTAGCAAAAGGCTATAAGTTTAACATTCTTTCACCAAGCTTTGGTGAATCTTATATGTCATTTTCTGTGTATATGTAAAACTTTAATGGATACAAATTTAGCAGGTAGTAAAAATATGGCAAATTCAGAATACATCTTCCAGTAATATGCAAACTTATATGGGATTAATATGTTTATGGAATAATTTTGGTGATATTAATGGAACTATGCAGAAGTAGTAGGTAGGAAGTGATTGTAGCTAAATGGTATTTGATGATTGCCTTAGTGAAAGCCAAAATATTTTACGAATTTCAGTAGAAATTTGTCAAGCAGGACATTGGGTAATGTAATGAAACAGGACATAAACAAAAAGTTTGTTTAATATTTAAACTATAAATTAAAAGCTAAATTTGGGGTGAGTAGATACTCATTAAACTAGTGGTTTTGTCAGTACCCTCTAACAAAGTAGATACTCCTGGAAAAGTTGTGTGTATTTGTTGATATTGGAAGTAATGAATAGAGCAGCTTTTGCTGGCAGAGTGATAGCAGTTTCCAAAATAAATCCTGAGCTTGTATGCGCTTTTCATGTCAATGATTTGAGAGCACTTGAATAATATGTAAGTATTGACAATTCATACTAGAAGTATGCTACATGAAGTATAAAGATTCTATGTAAAAGACTTAGAGTCAAATGTTATACTTGTTTTTTGAAGTTGGAAGTGAGTAATTTAGAACTTAGAACTGTTAGCTGTTCAGATCTCTAACTCTGCCACTACTTGATGTATATGTGATCAGTTGTTGCATAAGATTGCTTCATTAGATGATTGGATAAATGCCAGAATGGGTAAATAATAGATGAATGGATACATAGAGTGGTGTCATGATTGGAAGATAGGTAGAATCAAGATGAGATTATGAGAACTGTGGTCAATTTATGGATCTAAATGTGCTTTCTAAATGTAATTAATGAAATATTTAAAATTCAGGGATGGTATATTTGCCTATATATAAGTGTATTTCCATGTTTGTGTGTGCATGTGTGTGTGTAGATACAAGAGTGGAATGGGAAGGTGGATCAGAAACTGTTGAATCACATCTCTTTACAGTGTTGTGACCAATGGGAAGTTAAATTTTTAAATATCTTGACTTCCTGAGAATGCAAAATAAGCACATCAACTAATGGATAAAAGTATAGATGAAGCTCGTGGAAATGTCTAAAAATGTGTGGATGGGTTGATTCAGGACAGGCTAATTCCTAGTCATCTATGACTTCAAATTATATGGATGCATTTCACATGGCTTTAATCCAACAGCGTAATTTGGAGTCTTGTGCTGTGGCAGGACTTAGGGGGAATGTCAGAAGACGGAAATGCCTCAGACTATTCCCATTAACCATCAGTTTTATTTTGGGGGAAAGTAACTTGGGATAGCACACAATAACTGAAATGATACTTTTTTCTAGAAGTGATTTTGGGTAAAACAAAATGAAATGGACACCTGCAATCAGAGTATAGCTCTTTCTTGATGTTTTCAAAAGGAGAGTGGAAAGGAGGTATAAGTAACACCTCTGTGACCATGAATATGGTCTTTACTTTAAAATTACACAGTTCATTTTTTCCCCATTCCTGGTCAGAACAATAAATGCCTAAACAAACTTAAAGTACAATATCTCTCAATTATGCCCTGGAGTGAGGAGGAGATTTGTATTCATCTGTTTAGTTGATCAACTAAACTGGATCTTTTTTTTTTTTTTAAAGATTTATTTATTTATTTGTGCGTACAGAACTGGGGTACAGGCCAGAGGCTCAGGGGTGGCAAGAGGCTTCACCAGAGAGAGAGTGAGGAGCAGAACAGGCAGATCGACGAAGTACACTGCTGAGGGGAGCAGCGGGCGGGTCAGGAGAGGTCTGGCTCGCCATGTGGTCTCCTCCGGGGCAGACGGGAATCGAACTCATGCGGAAGTGGCTTCAGATTCTCAGTGCTGCGCTTTTAACCCGCTGCGCCACCAGGGAGGGCCTAAACTGGATCTTTTGACCCAGTTATCTTCAGCTCATCCCTCTGTACACTTTGGAACAAGGGCAAGGAAATCATGAAAACTCCAATTTTTGAGGTGTGTAATATGAAACAATAATTATTATATAGAATTAAAAATACCAGAGAGAATTATTGAGTTCCCTTTGTCTTTGCTGGGGCGATGATTGGGAGTGGTGGTAGGTTGGAGAATGTGGGAGATGTTCACTTATCAGTTTTCCCTGTCTCTAGCTTGGCCCACTCACCATTATCATTACTGTGATTAAATTTTTAAAAAGATATATTTATTTATGCTTACAAGAACTGGTGTGAAGGCCAGAGGTGCAATGGATAAGAGGATTCACTACAGAGTAGGTTGCAGAACAGGTAGACATTCTGAAATAAATTGCTAAGGGGAACAATGGGCTAGACAGAGTGGTCTTCTCAGGCATATTGGTCAGCTCCCTGGCTGGGGATCCAGCTCATACTGCATTGGCTGGAAATAACTTGAGAGCATTGTCTTTAACCCCTGTGCCTCCAGGGAGACTCACCTTGATTAAAACTTTAAGGCCAATATTGAGATTATCCTCTAAAGGAACTGATGAGCCTCCTTAGAAATAATTTGTCTAAAGGACATTTTGAGTGCCAAGCAATGACAAGAATTAATTCATTTGGTAGCATAACTTACGAAAAAATATTGTCTGACATAAATCTTGGTTAGAAGACCAGTAGCCTCTATGTAATTTTCTTATATATTTCATCTTATATATAATCATCATAGTGATTACAGAACCACATGTTACAGCAGCGGTGCCTCAGGGGGGAGAGCTTGGAATAATAAGCAAAGCTACTCTGAAATGGCAGTAGACCCAACCTACAGAGGTCTTTTCATTGTGACATTTTCAAGTTGTGACTTCAAACTGAGTAATATAGATAGAAATGTTTAAGGATTGTCAAATGAATACATAAAATGAGTGTTGAATTATTAGTATAAGATATGGTTGTAATAATGGATTGATGGAAGAAAAGTTGCAAGAGTAGAGAATGAAATTTCCCCATAATGTAAGTTTACATGGAGTTCGAGTTACGACGAAAGAATGGAAAGATGGATGTGTTGGTTAAATTTATTTTAGGAATAACAGCCAAATGAACATGAAATGGATAGGCTGTTAATGATCAGCACAGTGATGTGAAAACAAATAATAAATTGTTTAATAGTTAAGGATAAAAATAAACATTATTTAAAAAATAATAACTAGGAAAATATCCGTATTTCTATTGTTTTCACTGAGAGCCACTGTTTTCATCAAGGTTTTTAGGTTTAATGATAAGCACAAGACATTAGCAGAACATTGTAATTAGCCTCATGTAACTCATTTTGTGTGGGTAGAGCCTTGTCTGTTGACTGTCATCGTAGGACAATGTAGACATATTTGTTTCTTGAAGGGACTGTAGGAATGCACTAAAGATATACGTGATTACTTCCTCTTGCCAACTACAGAACAGGCTATTTGTGTTAACAGTAAAGCAGTGTTCCCCTCTCTATCTCCTAAACCAACAAGATCTAAAGATTAAAATTTTAAAATAAAGGAATTTAGGAAAAAGTTGAAAACAAAATCACATATGCTTTCATTAGCAGTTTATGGACTTCTAAAGCCTGTACACACAAGAAATGAAAATATATGGACTAAAGACTTGGGGAAATTTTCTCATAATGATCAAAAACTGTAAATAAATGTCCCCAATGTTGAATGGACAAATTTTTTCACTTCCTCTGTTAAACTATAAAAATAATTGATCTACTGATACTTACCATAATGTTTGATTTTCAGAAACAAGCCCTACCAAAACAGACACAGATATTTCCAATTGTATGTGGACTCTCTAAACAAGGAATAAATAAAATAACCAAGCACATAAATAGAACAGCTTGGTGACTGACAGGGTTGGAAAAAGTAGGGAGGCTGCAAAATTGATAAAGGTTGTCAAGAGTTAGACTCTAGAAATGCCTTAGCGATTGTAATGTAGAATGGTGTAATGTAGAATGGTGTAATGTAGTATGATAGTTATTTATTATTTGAATGTTGTAAAAAAAAGTAGACCTTGAAAGTTTTTATTCAAGGTAAAAAATAACTGTTAATGTTAATTAACTGTTAATTAACTAACTAATGTTAATTAACTAACTGTTAATGTTAGTTATGCCTCAAAAACGTAGACTTCTTTATTTTTTTAAGATTTATTTATTTATGAATACAGAACTGGGGTACAGGCCAGAGGTACAGGTGCAATGAGGATTCGCTAGAGACAGATTGGGGAGCAGAACAGGCAAATACACTGCAGTGAAGTATACTGCTGAGGGGAGTAGTAGGCAAGATAAGAGAGGTCTACTGTGCCTTGAGTGTAGCTCCCTGGCTGGGGATGGAACTACTAGTGCCAGTGTGGCAGCAAAGATCTTCATAGTGCTGCACTTTAACCCCTTGGGAGGTTACCTTGTTGCAGGTACTAGCTAGGTACCTTGTTGCAGAAATTAAATCATTGGAAAAAGACGCTACAATGAAATTACCTATGTAAAGTCAAATGAGAACATAGGTGTATTGTTGAGGGCTGAAGCTAATAACTTGATAAGCTAATTTGTTATTTATAAAATTAGGAAGGTGGAGTGTTTGAGTTCTCAGGTATTGGATTCTCAAATATTCTAAAACAAAAAGCTTACCACAGTGCAAAGATGTAGTCTTTGTGATTTTCAAGTGATTTTTTATGATTTGCTAATTTTTAGGGGGTTGATTAAAAATGACTTTACCATCTGTATTTTATGTTGGTCATTATATATACTACAATTTTCCCATATTTCCTGCAGTTTTACCTGAGCAGTTTACCAATTTAAGAAGTGAGACCTTTTAGAAGCTTTCTACATGACTTACCTATATCAACCCAAATTCTTAAAGTTGTTATTTTGGTGGTCTTCATTCTTCAGAAGTGCTGGTAAGAATAAGTAACACAGATGTATTACTTATATATTTATAATTTGATGTGTGGTAGAATTTCTAGAATTTGAAAACCTAAAGTTCTATCAAAATTCTATGAAACATAAAATTCCAGTGATGGAGTATTTGATAATTGGATGCAAATGAATAGATGTAAATATTATTAATTTCATTCCATGTTGATACATAGATTATAGGGATTTTTTATACTACTCATATATTTTTATGATTTATTGTTATTACTCATTTGTTTTATGCATACAAAGCTGGGATGTTGGCCAGAGGAACAGAGGGTTAAAGGTTCACCAGAGACAGAGTGTGGAGTGAGGCAGGTGGATCTCCTGAAACACACTGCTGAGGGGAGTGGTAGGCAAAGCTGGAGAGGTCTCCTGCACCATGTGGGCCAACTCCCTGGCTGGGGATCTAACTTGTTCTGTAGTGGCTACTGATAGCTTCCTAGTGATGAGACTTAACCCCTTGCAAAACCCGGGAGGGACTATTTTTACTTCTTAAAACATAATGAGATTTTATGTAGATAGGGGCTATAATCTTTATGAGTTCAGTATATTTAATTTCAGTTTAATGTTAGATGTTTTGTATTTAAGGAGGATGACATAGATAAAAGGATATCAAAAAGTATGGGCAATCATTAAAAAGTAGAATTGCGTCAGGTTACATGGTGTATGATTGCATCAATAGGTTGAATTTTATTTCTAGGTTAATGGGTGAAGGTACTACTAATATCAGTCAGTAGGTAATGTTGGGAAGATGAGGAATAGTCTCATTAATGATGCAAGTAGGTTTCACTATGCTTTCAATTAATGAATGGATGAAGAATCTTAAAATATTTTCAATCTTTTTTTCCCTTTTCCTTTTTTTCCTTATAAAATATCTTTTATAGCATGAACCAAAGAGATATTGACTGCAGGTAAGGATATTAAGGTCTATATTCTTTTCAAGTTACTGTTTTGTCTATTTTGATTTTGTAGTAGATTCCTGCTTGAGTTCACACCACCATTGGTTTTCACCAATCCTACTTTGTTGCCTATGTAATCATTTTGTATGTATAGTATAACCCAGACTGTTATTTATTTAGGCATACAAGAACTAGGGTACAGACCAAACAGGGGGAGTGAGAGGATTTACCAGAGACAGAATGGGAGATTGAATGAGCAGAGCAGGCAGATTGACTGAAATACACTGCTGAGGGCAGCATAGGGTGGGTCAGGAGAGGTCTGCTGTGTCATGTCAGTCAGCTCCCTGGCCAGGAGTCGAACTCATGCTGCAGTGGCTGCAGATAGATTCATAGTGCTATGCTTTAACCTATTGTATCACCAGGGAAAGATTCAGAGAATGTTAGAGTTTACTTATTTATGGAATAAGTAAAAAAGTTTACTTGTTTGTGGAATTATTGAAATCACAAAATAGAAATACAAAGTAGTTGTTGTTTTTTTTTTTTACCATTTAGAGTTTCCTAAAGAAACATTTTTAAAGATTTATTTATTTAAAGGTTTATTTATTTATTATACAAGAACTGGGTTGTATGGCCAGAAGTACAGGGGTTTAGAATTTACCAGATTCAGACTGGGATCAGAACAGGAGAATTGACTGAAATACACTATTGAAGGGATCAGTGGGCGGTTCAGGAGAAGTCTGCTAAGCTGTGTGGGTCACCCTTTGGCAGAATATTGAACTCATGTTGCAGTTGTTGTGGATTGCTTCATAGTGTTGTGCTTTGACCCATTGTGTCCCCAGGGAGGTCCCCCTCAAGAAACCTTTAAGAAATCAAGGAGAGTCACTATGTGAATATTGTGATAACAGTTTTCCTGTTAGGAAAGACTGTAATGACATACCATGGATTTTACAGAGTACATCTTACATTGTGTTACTTTATTTGATTTTTTTTAACCCTGTGCTAGTATGCAAATTAAAAGTAAGAAATTACAGAGAAAATGGTTGTCCAAAGAGTAAAAATATGGTTGACTGTCTTGAAAATTAAGTTAGAATAGAAGATGGGAATTCAAATCACAGTGAATTGGCCAAAGAAGGAACATTATGTCACCATTTTTGTATAGTACGTATGCTTGGATTTTGTAGCTTGAGTTTGTTAGCATTAGGATCATACGAGTTGTTTCCTATGGAATACCATTGAAATGCTTGTCTGGAAGATATTATCCATCTGTTACAAGGAATTGTTATGTGATAACCTGTTTTTTTTTTTTTTTTTTATTTTTCACTTGCAATCTCTCCCCCTGTTCTCCCAGATGGTGACCTAGTGGACAAGAGGATCGTAGACAACCTTCTACAGTGGTTGCATCACTAAATGTTCTCATTGTTTCAACTTTCTGGAAGCTTATCATGTCTTTGTGTCGCTTAAAGGATACAGATTGTTCATATCTATCCCCAGGAATAGAAGAAACGTGATTTTTGGCAAGTAGTTGCCTGGGATGTTGAGTACTTCTCTGTGTTCTAAACATATCTTGTGCTTTACTGTATTGTTGTATTTTCCTCATTGCATTTTTTAAGGCCCATGATTACTTTCCAAATGGGAGTGAAATTTATGTGTGATAAACATAATGAGTGCAACCCTATGGACAGCTTGGTCTTACCCAGATAATAAGCAGACTTTCTCTCAAGCTAAGTCTGCCCCTTGTGGCAGTTTTGTGCCATTTGTAAGATACTTTGTTCCTCACTTGAATCATGAGTGTGACTATGCAGATTTTAGAGTTCTAAATAAGGTCAACTGTAGCTTTTTTTTTATTAAGCTCATTAAGACCTGTAGTTGGCCTCAGTCTGGGATAGTATATGAGTTTGACTCTAGATGTTCTTTTCCCTAATTTTTAATGAAAGACTTGATGTCATCCCAGCTCTAGTGTATAAAGGAGAGCCAGACTTGCATTGACATTTTGAACTATGATGTTGTCATCTTGTATAACTTAGGGCTTTGTCATTTCCTTGGTATCACTGTGATTTGCTTGTTTGGAACGGGATAAAAAGACTAAAGGTACCAAAGACATTTACTTGTATCCACATTACTTTGATTTTCGTTTGTTTTTTGTTTAACCTTACTGGGCTTAATGTAGGTGACTTTGATCATTGTAATTTTTAATTGTCTACTTATAGAGCATAAACTGTAGGAAACCACAAATTGCGTTGCCCAACCTGGATCAGTAGACAGACTGGACACTTAGTACATTGAAGTGGGACCACTAAGAATGAGTGGGTTATTAAATAATTGCAAGCAAACTGTGGTCATTCATCCTCCATTTTCCATTCTTCTGAGGGGACTATGTCATTTGTGACACAGTAGTCAACAACTTTCCAAGCTTGTTTAAGTTTAATGGGATTTATTTTGCAAGTATGTGATCATTTTGGATATATTGTTTTGCTGCTTTGTTTTTCTATATTGTGGATCTATTTCCAAATCAATAAATATAGCTTACTTACAGACTTTTCATTGTAGTAAATTGTGTATAGTATGGGGTTTATGTTTCTATTTTAGAAAACACAGGTTAACTGTTTACTTTTACTATTACATATAATGTTTTAATGTTTATAATTACATCTGTTAATGAACTTGGACTCATAGTTATATAAGGTAGATTTCTAGATATGGTGTTGTTGGATTATCAGTTTCACGTAATAGTTTTGATTGCCGTAAATATTGTGAAATTGTCCTTGAAACATTTATAGTTTAACAAATAACAGTGGTGTGATAGTCATAAAACTGGTACATAATGGATAGTAGTCAATCTTACTCTTTTAGCTAATCTCACTCTTAAGTGAAAAGTGTTTTTTAACTTAAGTCTAGTTTAAACAGTAATGTTCCAGAGTTTTAAAAGGCCAAAATGAAATGGACTATATCAGCAACATGATTGTTCATGTTTCCTCTAATCACAGGAATCAGATGATTGTTAGAGGCAGCAATTGTTAACTTTTTCTAAGTTGAGTGTTTTTTGGAGGTTTATAGCCTTCCTAAGTATAGTTTATACCAGTTTTTCTTTTTGTACTTTTTATTTTTGAAATTTAGAGTCTCAAGCACTTTATAGAGAACCCCCACATACTTTTCACCCATATAGTTTCTTAGTTATGTTCTCCTTTTCTTACTTTTCCTCCTTTCATTACTTTCTATTTGTTTCTCTCATGCTCTTTATTTCTCTATATCTCTATCTCTCCAGCTCTCTCTCTCTTCCCTCCTATATTGTCTGAGGTTATGAATTATTTGTAGGTTGCTAAATATTATTTCCCTATTCCCGATATACTTTGTCTAAATATTCTCAAAATATTAGGTCTCTCTCAGGATTTACTTTCTAAGAGTGAAAGTTGCATCCTATTACATTAACTTTTGTAGCTTTCAAGATCACTAAGTTTATCAATAGTACTTATGTATTAATATAGAATAAATTTTACCAGCTATTATTATAATGTTCTTTAGAACAATTTCTCTCCTTAATCAGGGCTGAGAAAGCGATCCTATATTGCATGCAACTATCATTTTTCTTTATTTGCTATGGATGATATTGTATGCAGAAAAGCAATGACTAGTTATTTTGAAAGGTGTTTAAAAAATAGCATTTTCTGGCATTTTAAAGCTATGTCATGAATAGCTTTAGATTTTTAAAAAAGATTTATTTTTTTATTTATGCATATAAGATATTGGGTATAAGCCAGATGTCCAGGGTGAGGGTTGTGGGGGCTGTGAGAGTATTCACCAGAGACCTGGTGGGTAAACCTGCATATGAATTAAGGTTTTGACTCAAGTTATCTGAATATTTCATTCTCTATATGTCTTAACTTTAATCTTACTCTGTTGAGTAAGTACAAAGTGAATATTGAGTACTTAAGCATGTTGTGTGTGACCTGTGCTGCAAGCACTTTTGGGTATAGGAAAAAATGTAGAGTGTTTCCAAAGAAGAACTCAAGCTTTCTCTATTTTCAAATGAAATGTAGTCCATATCCCTTTACCCTAGAGAAATAAGCATAGGTAAATATAACTCGGTCTTTTCCATGAATAAAGAGAAATACGGCCTCAATCTTTGAAGTATGTATACAAGTAAGAGTTAATACATGATGACTCTAACACACCCACTTCCCACTACATAGAAGACCAGTAATGACTGTGGAATTTCTCCACGGGGGAGAATATTCCTCCCAGTGAGAACAGAATTGGGTAGACCAAGGAAAAACTTAATGTAGACTGTGGTCTTCTAAGTCTTCCTTTATCTCTTTGTTTAACTTTCTTTGGTAAACCCTTTGTACAAAAATGTAGAACTATGGTTTTCCTGGTAATTAGTTTAATTAAGACAGGACATTAATTCCAAGGTCAAACCATACCATTCGTTAAAGATACTCCCTCAGTATTTGATACTTTTAAATAGTCTATGCCACATCATTCTACCTAATTCAATATATGGAGCTATATAAATTATTGTAGCCATATTTTGACATTTCTAAGAGAAAATCAAATTCTAATGTTGACATGTCCTTTACCTTCTAAACATATCCAGATAATGACTTTAATCCTATAGCTCTAATCAGCTTTTTCCAAAGTAGAATTTTTTCTGTTAGTAGTTGGCATGAATTGTTGTCCATTCAGTGATCTACTCAATGTTCCGCCTAATTTGGTTTTTCAAATTTCTAAATTTCTAATACTTAAATTTTCTTGAATTTTATGTATTCTAGAAAGTTTTAGAGCTTAAAGATATGTAGGTAATGTCTGGATAAAATACTGAGAAGATAACGAAGCAGAAGTAAGAAGGCACATCTCAGAATAATTTTGTTAGTCATATGAAAGGTGTTTTATGCTGATTGACATAGGGGTGTTGAGAAGCACTGACAGGGTGTACTTTGAAAGTATTGTCAGTTCTATTTGCTGAACTATTGAGTGGTACCAGATTTGTTAAGAAGAGGGTTTAGTAGAACTGTTATGAGCAAGACCTCAGCAACTAAATGAATGGTATTATTATTTACTATGATAGTGAAGGTTGGGCTTTTCAGAATGGAACATAAGAAGGAGATCTGATTTTTATATTAAAATAAACCAGTGAGTTAATATTTTGATTGTTAAGGTAGAACTCTGTGACTTGCCAGAAATTGGGGGTTGAGATATTACTTATGACTGTGGGAAAGGAGATGTAGAGATGGATTTTGTTGGGAGAAGGAATATATTCACCTGAAAAGTTTGCTTTGGATACTCAAGCATGTACACACTGAATAAATGAGGGAGATCATTTAAGGATGTTGTTGTCAAGAATAGTTAGAATCACTAAGTAAAATCCAAAGATGTGTTATCTCTGAAAGGAAATAAATACTGAGTTTTGAAAGGAATGGAGTAATAGATAAATATGGCATGAAACTGAAAGGAAAAGATAAAATTGTAATTAAAGATCCTGTCACTAATTTGTAATTAAAAGTGCTGTATGGCAAGAAGACAATATGTTTAATAATATAGGTAAGTTCAAACATAACATGTGTCTGACTTGATAATTTCCCCTCTAATGGCATAACCAGTATCAGCCTGGCAGAAGCGTATGCTGGTAACTTGTGAGTTAATTGCATGAATTAGATTAAAATGGAATTTTGGACTTTGATATCCACATTATATATATACAGCATAGAACTGTTTTTCTTCCTTTACATCTCCTGACAACTTTGTCTTTTGAGTTCCCACTTGCATTTTCTCTAACTTCTGCATCCATTGACCATGGTAAAGTGTCTCATTAAGGCAAGGTAGCTTACTAGTTCCAGAGATATTGCTTAAGGGAGATGTTAAAAAAAATGTTAAGAAAGGAGTGGGTGAGGAACCAAGTGAAACAGAATGACAAACCAATCATCAGCAAGTGCAAAATGAATTTAAAAAGTATGATGTTATGTAAAAATCCAGAAAGACACAGGATATTAAGGACAGCAAGTAAAATTTTGAAGGAAAGCACAATACGAGGAAGGCTAACGTTTGCTGTGTATACATTTTAAATGCTAGTACAAGAGTATCATGAATATTAATGACATTACTAAACTTAAGAAGATATAAATCAGGGAAGATGATCTTTCCCAGTTGAGTCTGGACTATTTCCTGAAAGTATCTGTATATTATCATTCCTGAACTAGTAGATTAGAAATGAGAAATACAGAATTTTTTCTCGACCTTTCTGAACCTCCACCATTTAATTAATTTATAACATGCTTTATTGCCTAACATTTTAGCTACTCAATTTTGCTTTACTTTTGTATGTGTTTAACAAATAATGAGCTCCTATTGACAGGGATGTTTTCCTATTATTTAACTATTCATTACCTTGATGAGCCTAATATGTAGCAGATGCATAATTTAAAACTGTATTGACTAAAGTAGTAGTTTAGTGTGATGAATTACCCAATCATTCAATGGGCAAGGAAAGATTTAAAGACAATCTCATTTATGTCATAATTGAGGTATTCTTAGATTTTGTAGACTACGCAGATTTGGTTTGTGCAGATATAGATTAGTATTGAGTAATTGACCATCTGCTGGATTTGACTTTTTATGAACATTGTGAGTTGAGTTATAATCCACAGTGGTAATTGTGGAGTGGTAGAATGCCGCCTTGTTTGCTGGTTGTATGGTATGGACCAGTGCTATTGTTTTACCCCATTTTCTCTCAAGCAAAAACAATCTAAAGGAAAAGCTGTATAGATTATGTTTTTTTTTTTCTGGATTAAATCAATATCTTTTGTAGCATTGTTCTTTTTATGTACTCTCTGTCCTTAGAAAATACTCATTTTCTCTGTACTTTGCGTATTTTGTCTCTTAATTCCCTTGGAAGAGAAGATCTGTCCTTCAGGAGAGACTATGGATAGATTAGTGATAAGCGGTTCAGTTGTACACTAATCACTAATGACTTTCAGTCATGAGAATTAATAATGTAGTACAAAATATACCACTGATTTCAATGATATTATTAAGTATCCCCATAATATATTTCATTATAGTATAACTTCCAAGTTTCTAACTTCTAAAATTCTTCATTTTGTTATCTGTCATCCTGCCATGCTGAGTATAGCTGATGTTTCTTAAAAGTATGATAGTTAACAGTCTGTGACCTAGGTGACTTGGTTAGTATTGCAACTCATGTAGCATTGAAGGAGTGTCAATTACTAACGATGGATCAGTAGGTGTTTAAAATAAAAGACCAAAAGAGACAACAGGAAATGAAGAAATAATTGTAGGTGAGCCTTTCACTTCACTGTTAGTTGTGTAAAGTCCAGAAATGTAATCTCACTCTTGAAACAATTGTTATGAATAGAAAAATCTGCAGAAAAATGCCCTCTCAGCAGAAAGTTGATTAAGTTGTCGGGTAGGTAGTGATATCTTGAACATTAGGTTAATAGGAGATTTACCTCCTCTTCATGCTTTCCTTTAGGCTCTTTTGTCTTGTTTGTTATGTAAATTCTGTATAATATATATGTATACACACACATACAGAATAAGTATACAACTTGTGAATTTTATAAACCGAACACTGTCATATAGGCAGGTCAAGAACCAACATTCCCATGGCCACAAAAAAAAGCCCTTAATGTTTTATCATTGATCTCTTCCCCAGCAATGCACAAAAGTGAATATGTTCCTGACTTCTTTTCATTTTTGTCTTTTCATCTACTCTTGTGAGTAAGTTTAAGATTTCTTCTAATTGTATTATTACCTTTAGAAAAAGTATTGATGGTTGGTTAATTTGTAGTATTCATAGTCAACCACCATCCTGAATATTTTTCACTGATTCATAGTTAGTTTCATTATATTAATAATAAATGAGATTCCACCCACTTCCTCTGTTCTCTTGTGGAGAGTGCTGATTTGGGCACAGTGAATGAATCTATGAAACAATGGTAAATGTGGGATGAGAACACTGTTAAATGGCACTCAGTCATGTATTGTTTCAGGATTGGTCAATATGCTTTAATGTAAATAGCTATACACATTTATCCCTATTTTCTCAAACGCTACTATTCAAACCCGTCAATAAAGCTATCTATCCTTTTGAACTCACATAGATTATAATCTGTCTCCTTTTCCCAAAATATGAGTCCCAACTTGACAGTTTTTAATCTGTTGTCTAAAAGCTACAAAGTCCCCCCCAAAAAAATTTCATTAAAGAATGTTAAAAACACAAACCTGTTGTCTAAATGCTAAAAAGTCCCCCCCCCAAAAAAAAATTTCATTAAAGAATGTTAAAAACACAAACCTGTGGGAAAAGGAGTAAGAATGGTTATAAATGAAAGCAGGATTATAATAATAAAGGAGTAATAGTCTTATTAATTTAAGCATATGATATTTGAGTAATTTATGACTCATGTTTGACAGTGGTGAAAGAGAAGAGCTATTTTGCAAATCCCTGTCTATTTATACAGGGAAGTGAGAGGCTACTATAGTTTGAGTCTGTCTTTGGAGCTCATGAAAGCTCATAAAAAATGAGCTTCAATAGACTAATATGTTTTTGTTGACCATGGATACATAGTGGCTAGTTATTACAGTCTTAACATTTTCCTCTGGCTTTATTGATAAATAAAATCATAAGATTTTTAAAGTATGATATAAAATTATAAGATACTGAAGCACTATTTTAAAGTTATTTTTCATATGCATATGTTTTGAAAGGATTTCTTCCACAGAACTAATGAAAATATCCATCATTTACATATTCCTTTGTATGTGGGAACTTTGAAGTTTTACTCTGATAGCAAATTACAATTATAATACTGTGTTACCAAGCTTAGTCACCATGGTACATATTAGATGATCAGACTTTATTCATTTGATAACTGAAAGTTTAATAATTTTTTGCAAGTATACTCTCCTTATTGCACTCCCAAGCCCCTTGTCTGTACTTTTCCTTTCTTTTTTCACAATATTTAGTCTTTTTTCTATTATCTTTTAAATGTGTATACACACACAGACACACACATATATCACAACAATATTTGCTCTTTTTTCCCCACCCTCAGTTGTAGTCCCCATAGAATACCTGTAATTTTCTATTCACTCTATATTTTACCTTAAATATTTCTTCCAAGAGCCTTCAAATGGTAATGAATTCTTGTAGTATTTGGGAAACTATTTGAGGGATCATTTTGCTAGGTAGAATTTTCTTGGTTGGCAGTTTTTTATTTCTCAAGCAGTTTGAATATATTATATGACTTTTCAGCCTACACAGCTTTTGTTGAAAAATGCTGATTTAATTTGGTATTTTTGCATGTAATAAAGTTACAAGTTACTTAAATATTAGCTGGTTTCAATGTTTTTCTTTCTACCCTGAAGACTCCCATGTCTTTTTGCTCTCTTCAAAGAAATGTCCCTTAGCACTAAGATTTTTTGAAATAGTTTTCTTTGACCTGAAATTGATTCTTTTTAGAGGGATATCATTACAGAATATAGAATTTTATTTGATTTTTAAAAGTGCCACAGTTCACTGGTCTTAATTTAATAGAATCATTTCCTTCTTTTTGGTATAGAAAAAAGTTAAAAGTTTTGGCTAGCAAAAGGGGATGTACTAAATACTTTAATAAGGGGTATATATGAAGAGTTGCTACTTTAATAGTTTACTTGATGTCTTGATCTCTGTGTCTTTTTCAGTTTTGTTATGAGCTCCTTTTGACAGGGAAATGGTTTTGTTTGTTTAACCCAGAAAGTCATATGGGAATATAGTCACCACATTTTAAAATGACTAATTTTACTTTACTCATATTTAGAGTGAAATAATAAGAGAGTGAATGGTTAACTGTTTTAAAAGAAAAAGGTAGAAAGGTTGGGATGAGTTGATAATAGAAATACATTTCACTTAATTGACGGTACTGTCAATACAGGTCAAGCATAGAAGTTTGGAATGTTTTGTGACTTGTTTGTATTGTGAGTTCTCTTAATATAAAACAGATCCAACTCTTTAAATTCCATCTTTTTATTGAAGATTAATGGATCATAGGCACTTTATAATCTCGTATTTTGGGAAATATGAAATTTGTCTTTCAGTCTAGCTATTTACATTTATTGTTACATTTTTCACTTCAGCAGGACTTCTGTGTCCCAAATCCCATGTAAATCATGGAAAACTTGCATTTTTTATAATATGCAATCATAAAATCATACTATTGTCCTATGAAGTCGTGAGAGACAATTGTATTCTAATATATGTATGTAATGTAAATTATCTTCTTTGGAAACAGAAGTGCTTAATTTAAAAAAAAATATTTATGCATACAAGAACTGGGGTACAGGCCAGAGGTGTGGGGTTTGGGATACGATTTACCAGAAACAGAGTGGGGAGCAGCAGGCAGGTCAGAAGAGGTCTGTGGCACCATGGGAGTCACCTTCCTGGCTGGAGATAAAACTCAGGCTGCAGTGGTTGGGGAGAGCTTTATAGAGCTGTGTTTTAACCCCTTGTACCATCAGGAAGGGCCCAGAAGTGCTCAATTTTTTAGAAATAGTTTCTTGGTAATGTTTTTTGTTTATGATCCTCAAATTGTTCTATGAATCTACTTTTATATCTATCAGTCAATCACCTATCTTATGTCAATTACCTGTGTCTGCTCATCAAACTTTCATCTAATTTGCTTCTCTCTCTCTCTCTATCTAATCTATTTTATTCTTCCATTATGTATGTAGGAGACAGAATTGCATAGCAATGGAGGACCAATGAGTGACCTATTGTATAAAAGTACAGTGCCAGCAGTGGTCTCTGAGGTGGTAATATATAAAATGAAAAACAGTAAGAGAGCATGAGGTCTGAGAGTTGTTAATTCAAGGATAACCTATACAGTAGATCACTGGCTTTATTATAACTATGATTGAAATTACAAAAGCAATAAAAAAATTGAATTTCCTGCATCCTATATCAGCTTTACATCGAAATATTTAGCCTAAATAGGGTAACTTTTCAGTTCTATACTTCCATATTTCAAAACTCAACTTTAATTACATAGAATTGACATCTCTGTCAAATTAGACAGTATATTGCCAAATCCTTAAAGGGTCACATAACAGTTTTTCAGACCTTAAGATCTCCATTGCAGATAATGTATTGTGCTGTTTTATTGTGAAAGCAGTCAAACACAATACATAATTGAATTAGTATGGCTTTCTTCCAGTAAAACTTAATTTACTACAGCAAGGAGTCTGTGGACGTGAGTTTTTTATCCCTGAACTAGAAAATTAGCTAAATTAGAACCTAAAAATTAGTAAATTAACTGAGTCATCTGGTTAAAAAAAAAAAAAGCTGATAATCAGGAGTAATATTAAATCAATACTGCATGCCATCATAATCTAAATAATGTAAGACAAGCACTATAAGGAAGTGGGACAATGTGAACACTTTCCAGTTATAACCATTATATTTCAAATTTGTATATACTTCTGACATGCTCCAACTAAAAAATCCCAAAGAAATTATTGTACAGAATCTAAACTGCCTTCTTTTCTTTGTTAGCATGGTCCAGACCAAAATGTTGTCTCTCAGCTGCCCTGTTGTTATAAATCCACCTTGGTCAATGACTTCAACTATTTTGACTGTCTAAGCTGCTATAATTGTGTTAACATCTAGAATAGAATTAAATATTATCACAGCTATTAAATAACCTAGTTTAGAAAACTTGAGTCGACAATAAAAATAGGCAAAGGTTACCATCTTTAAAACAATTATATTTTCCAAAGATTGCTCTTGTTTTTCTGTTATCTGAAATAGTTTTATTCTTATTATTTTCTCACCTGGTCCATTATACTCCTGCTATGAACGAAACCATTGGTTATTTTTCTTTCTCTTTCTGGCTAATCTCGCTAAGCATGATCTTTTCCAGCTCCATCCAATGAAATAGTTTTAAAGGAAAGAAAGTTTTAATTACACTTGATCAATTTGTTATTTTCCAGTCAATTAAGATATAGATGTATATTAACCTGAAACTCATATGAACAGTTTGTGTCAATAATATGTAAAAAGGCTCGATCAAATCAATTTGGAAAAGTACAAAAGTGAGAAAGCATGTAATTGAAAACACTTCATAGAAGAAAGTTTTAGTGAATAGCCAAGAACATACAAAAATATGTTCAACCTTATTCTTTTGGTCTAAATATTTAAATCTATGTAACTATAAATTATTATAACTATAAATTATTATAACTGTGTAGTTAAATAGATGTATATATAGACACATGGAAACATACACATGTAATGTAAATTAAATTGTCTTTTTTTCGCCTACTAGATTAAAAGATACATGTGTTATAATCTTTCCAAAAGACAGTGGAAAATATGGATCAGATGGAAATGAGCAAATTTTGACCAACAAATATTTTTAGAAATTTACCTATAGAGAGTTTTCAAAGATGTATATAAACTCAGTTACTTAAATTACTACTAATTTCCTAGTTTTATGACTTTATAACAAGTTGCTTATAATTTTACAATTATCACTAAAGCTGAAATTTAAGTAACTGAGTTTATAGTGATAATTGTAAAATTATAAGCAACTTGTTATAAAGTCATAAAACTAGGAAATTAGAAGTAAAAAACATTTCCAGTTGGATTATATTTAGCTATATGTGGTAACAAGTATCAAATTAATTGATTATGAGTATACAGGCTTTTCAAAAGTTCATTTGTCCCCCATAAATGGAGCACCAATTATGTATTGGGCGTTAACATTTTGTTTCCTTCATGTAAAGTGATAATATGTGTCTGTTTGGATATGGTCAATAAATCAATTTCATAGAAAGAATGCACAAAATGCTAATACTTCTGATTGTTAGTTTACTACTTAATTTGCATATGAGGCATGTGTATATGTAGTTTCAAATATATGCTTACAGGTATGTCATGTTGCATTTATGCATAGCATTTATTGAGTTTTTAAGTACATCTACCACATGCTGAGATAAACACAAGATTATCTCATTTCATCCATGTAATAACTATATAGAGTAGAAAATTTGGCCTTTTTTTTAAAATAAGAAAGATGAGTTTGGTCATGTAATTCATCCTATTATTCACAATTTAAAAGACCCATGGTATCACAACGTTTGGAATATAATTTAAAATGTTTATTTTGCTAAATCCATTTACAAGGTGTCATATATTCCAGGAACAAGTGGAAATGATGAGTAACATGTTGATTTAGGGGAAATTCCATGGTATACACTCACCAAGACTGACCTCTAAAAGTAAGCCATGTCAGTGCTTCAGGGATGGGACACTGTGGTCCTTAGCAGAAACCATGTCATGGATAAAACAACAGTATCCATGGGATCTCAAAGTCCAAAGAGAAATGGCCCATAAAGAGCAGGTCACCCTATGGAAGAAACCAACTTTGGAATAGACCTGATAACAGACAATCCTTGACATAGTCCCTGCAAAAGCTAGTGAGAATCTGAGTGAAAAGGATACCTCAACTATTGAAGTGTTGATGTCATACTTTCCTGTTGGGATCCTGTTTCAACTGTAATTTATTAACAGATGGTCTAGATTCTAGCAGTTTACCCTTGAATATGTGTTCCATAGTCACTGTTTATCTGGATTCATTCTAACTCTGTTCTAAAGAAAATGTTTTGTAACTTGCAAGTGCAACTAGTTAGCAATTCTATGCTAATAGATAAAATGTTGGAAAAAATAAGCAGTGGGAATTGTGATGTAAAACCTGCCTAACTACAGAACATCAGAATAAAGTGTGTCTATTAATTCTACTTACCTATAATATTAGGAGTTCCCTGTGCTATTCTAACTTTACTTTCTTATCGTTTGGTAATTTGAGGGGAAATATATAAAATACTTGAAATTGGGGTTCCGGAACTTTGAAAACACTTGAGAAAAATGAGTACAGAAGAAAAAAGCAGTCATAGATGGGTAAGAATGCATTTGTCAGAGAAACCATTTGAACTCCCAGCAGCAAGCCACCTCTGCTTTTGAATTTGATACAATTGAAGAAATTTTGGACAAATCTGTTTAAGGATAAAAAATCTGATTGATGGTAAGACATTTATAATGTCACTAAACTTTTCTGAGAATGAATGAGTGAATAAGGAGGGTAGAAAGTTCTTCATAGAATGCTGAAATAAACATAGTAAAAATGGAAGATATAAAAAAAGCCTTTGATAGTAGCTGTACTAATTGTTTCAACCCATAACCACTAAAGAATGATAAAATCCATTGGAGAAAATATGGGGGGAAACAGGTTATTTGTATAATTTGTGATTATCCATAAAAGGAAAATAACTTCATGGTTATTTTCATGGTAGAAACCCTGGAATATACTTGTTATTTGAATAACAAGATGAAGGTTTGTACCAACTAGCATGTGACCATCTATTATTATTGATAGAAAGTAGTGAGAACATTGCTTCATTTCTGTAGTATTTTATACTATAGTGTATAAATTTGAATATACTCAGAAAGATAAATCAGAGCCCAATAAGTGACACCCTATCAAAAACAAATAAAAGACAAGTTCTTAGTCTTTAAATATTAATATCACTTCGGAAAATGGTTCAATTTAAGTCAAACTAAGAAGACTTGAAGGCTGAATATACATTGAGTTGAGATTTCTATAAAACCTTGAAAGGAAAAATCACTGAAATTCTAAGATCATCAAATACAGTATTATTTAACATAGATATTCATTTCCTAATATTGGGAAAGATGTTGCAGTTTTAACAGAAAATCCTTGGGTTTTTTTTTTTGAAAGATGTATTTTTATTATGTACTGAAACTAGGGTGTAAGCCAGAGATGCAGGATTGAGAGGATACAGTAGCCAGAACAGAGCAGAACAGGTAGATCTACTGAAATACACTGCTGAGGTGAGCACTGGAAAAGACAGGAGAGGTCTGCTGTGCCATGTGGTCAGCTCCTTGACTGGGGATCCAACTCATGTTGTAACGGCTGGTGATAGCTTGATAGCACTGAAAATTAACCCCTTGCGCAACCAGGGAGACCCCAGAAAACCCTTATTTTTAAGAAATAAAAATGCTTCAGTGCATGAAGGGACTTTTTAGCTTTAAAATTATTTGCATATCATGACATGAATATAAGTGCAGAGATAAGTCATAAAGGAAAAAGGATTTGTATGGCAAGGACTAGAAGTGGGGAGATGCTTGCTTGATAAGAAAAATGACATACTGAACCAATTCTTGTACTTAATATTTTAAAGCAAATTTTGTATATTTTTATCTGACATTTTTTTGTGATCTTTTCTGCAGGTCAAAGGCTATAACGAGTTTACTATATTTTAGGAGGAGAGGTAAGTTGCTACTGTGCTTTTGAAATTCTTCAATTGTTGTAGCCAGTGATTTAGGAACATGCAATACTTTTCATTCTTTCAAAGGCCATTGTGGGAATTTTTATGATAACTGTTATCCTTTAAAGATTTGCCTATTTTAAGTGAATCCTTATAAATGTTTCTTTTCTTTTTAAAAGTCTGTTTTGAAACAACCTGGGTAACTTTCAAAAATCATTGATATACTTCCTTTTTATAATTCAGATATAATTGACATGTAATATTAGAAACATTGTATGCTATTTTATTTATGAAAATGATCTTATAATTAAATTTAAATGTGTCAGGATGTTTTTACTGATTGGCACATTTAAACTATAAGTGCTTCCATTCATAGGTTTACTATAATCACACCTCATTTCCTGTCATTTACAAATGCTACCCTGCCCCACTATTCCTTGATATTTCACTTCACTATATTTGTGTTATATTTTCACAGTAGATTTTGTCTAATTTTATTAGAACTACCTAAGGTTCTGTTTTCTTGTACTATGTGTACAAGAATTTCATCATTAGATATTATGTGAAATGTCTATAGTATGGTCACTGTTCTTCACTCATAATGTAGTAGGTCAGTTTGAACAAATAAGCCCGGCTGTTGAAATGATTATTTGGTGGCAGGGTGCTTGTCTGGATCAATGATGAGAAAAATTGTCTGAGGATGCTGAGGGACTCATTCCAGATGTCAATCTGAGGTCCAGACCAGTGACCCTTCATTAGGACAAATCGGACTCTCAGAGCCCGACTCTATTTGATGACCCCTATACTGGTGTAAACTTGTTTTCTTTCTTTTGAACAAAGCATTAGTTTCTTATTTATGAGGCAATATGCTCCTTTAGATATACTGATAGACTAACCCAAGTCTTGCTTTGTTTTCCTCACTTTGTTGAACAGACTTGTAGACAGATTATTTTATATAGGAAATAGATACTTGAATAATGAATGAGGAAATACAAAAGAAAGATTGAATTAAGAAAGAGTCGAACAATTGTGCTGGGTACTGAGAGTCTTACTAGTGTTGGGCTAAAAGAAGGGAACATCAAATGCCTACCTTAAATGTTGACAAGAAAACCTGTTTTAGTTCTTTGAGTGTTGGGTATTTTTGAGACGATGTCTTTGTTTCTCGTTCTCTCTTGTTTATCTGAGGTAGAATGAGTGGATGAAAGGTGGCTTCTACTTTTAGAGTGGGGTGAACAGCAGTACCAGGATCTTCTGAAAGTCACATGTCACCTGCTTTGTGCAATGTCCTGAGGTGTCTTCAGTGGCCTACTGTGTAAGAGCTCATGGTCTGTCCCACGATTTGGTGAGTATCCCTTCCATTTCTAGTTTTTTTATTTTATTTTGATTTTTTTTAGTTTACTGGCGAATATAAGTTTGGAAAGCTGTTAGCTTATTTTACATTTCCTATTGGATTAAAAAACATCCTTTTGTAAATAGCAACTTGTCGGAGACTCTTTGCCCCCAATTGTGGAATATTGGGGGGCTGAACAGACAGTGTCTGAAGGTGGGAGCAGCCTTAGTGAGCAGAGATTCCTAAAAAGGAAAGGGGGAGCTGGTGGGAGGAAGACATGAGCATTGGAGTTGGGTGCAGATCTTCCTGCTCTGGTCTCAGCAGAGATTTATTTTATACATTTCAAGCAAGCAGTGGGATGACATTAGCATATGAATTGGACTGACTTGAGGATCATCCTTTTTAACAGTTTGGAGTCCTACTGACCTTTACCTAAGACCATAACATTATTCTTAAAATCAAAATTAAGATGGGTACATAAGTACATAAAATTTAAAGCTAACATTATTATATTTATCACAGTGATGATTGGCTAAAATAAAGTCCCTTTAAACCTTAAATGATTCTTTATGACCTTCATTCTCATTGAAACATCTTGGAGGGTAAAGTAAAGTCCAGGACTAAGAGGCTGGGTGGAGATAGGAAGGATAAAGTAAGGTCATGGGCGGCTTAGGTGGAGTAATTCTCTCGCAGGTCAATCACAAAGAGATACAGTAAAGTTCCTTAAAGCTGAATAGAGGATTTAGGTGAAGTTCCTTCTTTGAAGCCTAAACAATAAAAAACTTAAGTAATTCTTTAGAAACTGAATACAAGGATTGTGTGAGATAGTAGAGAGATGAGATTTGGGTTCTTGTCCCTGAAGTCTGGCAGTAAAATAATTCTGATTATTCTAATACTGCCTTGTCTTAAGATATTAATTTTGTTGTAATTGTTTTTATTAATTAGCCAGTTGTAATATTTTTTTATTTCATGAGTATTTTCCTGTCCTGGGGAAATGCTTGCTCACCTGAGCCAGGCAGCACCTTATGAGGCTGAGGCAGTCCAGTAGAAAACTGATGGTTTCTTGGAATATTTTGATGATTATGAAAAAAGGGGGGTCATAACATGAACTAGAGTGGAAATTCTGATTTTTCAGAGCATTTCCCCTCCATCCGGACTGTGTCTGATGACAGAAGTTCCATAGCTTGTGTCAGCAACTTTGCTTAGGAGTGTCTTTAACACATTGTGATTTCAGAATGTTGTGCCCATGATTAAGATCATCATAGATCTTTGTAGTTGGATTCATAAGATTATTATGGATCCCACTTGCTATTTTTCTTAAGATTTGACTTTAAATAATTTAGTTTTGTTAGGTGTAAATTATTCCGTCTTAAGAAAGTTTGCTAAGGTTTTGGAGCCAGTAAATGATGAAAAATCATGGAGCACTTCATTTCTCTGAAAAACAAAAGAGTTCAACTTTTCATGTTAGGTTAGATAATTATATAGAACACTAATGAAATTGCATATGTTAAATCATTGATAATTAATTGTTGTTAAAATGGAAACATCCAGTAGTACCCATGGCTGAGTCAAATTCCAGTCAACCTATGGACATCTCTGGCAGTTGTCCTTTATACACATGTTGGTTAATAATGATTGCTTGCCTGAAACTTGCATAATGCTATTATGACATGTTCAATTAAAATAAAAGAATTATAATATAGTGAAATTAAAATAAATTAGATAACTGATTTAAAGCATTTGTTTGTTTAGTCCAATTCCTGGACTTCCTCAGGAGAATTTCTATTGTTCAACTTTTTTCTTCTTCAATTTGAGGAACATATTTTGTTGTTTTTTTTGAATGCCTCGTACTTTTGTTGAAGATAGGATATCTTGAATATCATAATGCAGCAGTGAAAATCAGATGATCCACCTTCCCTGCGTTTGTTGTTGATTTTTGTTTTAGTTTTCTATGGTGTGTGTCCAGCTTAGAGGCATAATATCACACAGGACTTCAGTCCTGCCTGATGGATAGAAACATATGACAAGTGGGTACAAGTCTTGTACAAGGAAAAACATGGGCATGGATTTGTTACCTGAGAATTTGACTGTTTCTTAAGTTTGCAGTTGATTTCTCTACGTTTTATAGGTGGAGGTAGTATGGAAAGTACTAACTCTACAAAGAAAACATTTTCCTCCCTGGAAGGATTCAGGAGTCCCAAGAAGTGTGGCCCAGATTGTGCACCACGCCCACAGATAACTGACAACGGAATGCAACACTGTATTCCAAGGTCTGCATTTTGTTTAGGATTTTTGTCATAAACCTGCCTTAGGAGCTGTTTATCTACTTCTTCCCCCAGCAGAATAGAGGTATTTTCCTCCAGATTGCATGAACTCTTTCTCTGGCTCAGTGACTGGGCTCTGAACCCTCCAGGTAGCTGGAGGACTCTGAGGCTTGGGATTGCCCAATGACTTGACCAGCCTCTTTGAATGTGCTCGGATCGATGATGACTCCCCTCAAATGCATTCCTTGGAAAGCTGAACAAAATGAGTGAGAACTCACTACCGTCATCGTCGTCGTCGTTCTCATCGAAACTGAGGTCCAGCACATTGTCAGATTTAGGGATGGTAGGTGGGAGGGACAGTTTCCTCACTCATGCAGCCATCACCCAGAACATCTACATTTTAGTCCTATGTTCTTAGGGCCCATTGTTCCCCTACATTAGTTGTGTGTCTAGAGAGGAGATGAATAGTTGTATGGCCACTGCTTAATGATATGGTGACTAGCTCACATCCTACCATGAGCAGTTGGGTCGTATGAAAGTATATTAGCATAAGCCTAGTAAGCTGATGGTATGGCTCTGATTGATATAGTTGCCACTTTCGTGGTTCTCCTAGAGTTTTTAATCTTATAACCTTAGTGTGAAATTTTCATAATTTCTGATTAAAGCCTATGGTTCTCCTACAGTTTTTTTTTTTTTTTAAAGATTTATTTATTTGTGCATACAGACCTGGGGTACAGGCCAGAAACTCAGGGGCGGTGAGAGGCTTCACCAGAGACAGAGTGGGGAGCAGAACAGGCAGATCGACGAAGTACACTGCTGAGGGGAGCAGCGGGCGGGCCAGGAGAGGTCTGCCACACCATCTGGTCACCTCCGGGGCAGGCGGGGATCGAACTCATGCAGAAGCGGCTTTAGATTCTCAGTGCTGTGCTTTAACCCGCTGCGCCACCAGGGAGGGCCCTCTCCTACAGTTTTTAATCTTAGAACCTTAGTGTGAAATTTTCATAATTTCCGATTAAAGCCTATGGTTATCGTTGAAATTTGTTATAGCCTTGTTCTCTGCAATGAATTAGAACTCTTCCATGCTGTTTAGTCTTGGACCAGAAACCCAAGGGTGGCAGCTATTATGTCACATACTTTTATTGTTCCAGTGTTGGCTGATTTCCACCAAGTGAAGTTTACATATGAAAGGTTGCTGGACATTACCCACATTGAAATAATTTCTGTGCTTTGGAAGACAGAGTGTAGAAAGAGTCAGTTTGTTCTGGTAAGAAGTAGTAGTGGTATGAAAGAGAGGTTCCATGGCATATTTCAGCAGTTACAGAGATTGCTATTGATAACTTTTCTTGGGGAATCACCAACTATGTGGCATAAAGTCGTTACATCAAAAACTATTATCCAGGTGTTTTATATATAGTCTTCATAATAATACATGAACATACAAGCATTCATACACACCTAAAATCCTGTTAGCATACCTAAAGTTCATATAAAGAGGATTGTCCAAGGGAAAACATACACTGAGCTTTCTTTGAGCATGGGTACATCTGATGTATGCAAATGATTTCTCTTTACTTCTCAGGTGGAGTTGGTATGGCACCACGAACTGCAAAGGAAACAGGACATTCCTCTCCTTAGCTGTCAGGAACCATGTGGGTGATGCAGAAAAAGTATGATCATAGGAAGGCACCACGCCTATGGATAACTAAGAAAGTAAGAATCCTTTGCCCCAGTTTCAGCCATTCCAACTGGTATTTCATGGGAACTTCCTAAGAGTCTGTTGGTGTCCTGTATAACATGTGTAACTGCTGGAGGGAATTGATTTTTGCTCAGGAAAACAGGTTTTATTAGGACCCTCCAGGTTGCTGTAGGACTGTGAGTTCATTGGCTTACCCGTATATAAAGCCCTGCCTGGATCACAAAACTTTCATACAGTCTGATGTGCTCGGATCGATGATGACTCCCCTCAAATGCATTCCTTGGAAAGCTGAACAAAATGAGTGAGAACCCCTACCGTCGTCGTTCTCATCGAAACTGAGGTCCAGCACATTTTCTGATCCAGGGATAGCAAGAGTGAGAGATAGTTTCCTCATTGTCATACTCAAACAATCACCACAAAGGGTATCAACATTTGAGGTCCTCCATCAGAGTCATAAGGTCAATAATGTCTCTGCATTGGTTGTAAGTCCAGAATAAGAGTCAATTGTTTGAAAGACCCTCATTAATAGCATGGTGACCAGTCCCATTATCATCCTAAAAGCTGTGTAGTATGGTTTTGCCAGGCCCTGTCAGTTGAAGGCATGGAATTGTGTTGTTAGTTTCCCAACTCAGAATTTCTGCTGAATCTGTTTCTAGCAACTGAAGAGCAGAAACTTCATATTTTCTGATGAGCAGCCATAGGAGGTAAATCTTGTTAATTCTTTTGCTTTGCTTTCTTGAGGAAAGTTGAGTTACACACACAGTTGCATTGGTTGGTGGTTTAAGAGGTCAGATAACTGTTTCACCCTATGTATAGTAACAAGTATGATGCCAAATTTGATCATATTACAAATCTAGTGTAGAAATTAAAATGCTATTCTGACTAGTGTCCTTGTTAATCTAATTCCACTGGTGTCTGTGGCCACAGTATTATCTTTTGTTCCAATCACTGTCATCAACCTTCAAGTTCTGTCTTTGCCTATCTCATGGATATCAGTTGGTATCCACCACGGACTATTTCAGAGTCCATGAATTGTGTGAGGTAGATCTGCATTGATCACTGTTGCTCTCAGTGAAGACATGTAGCCACCTAGTGGTTTCACTGAATGTCTCAATGGGACCCCAAAGACCCAGGTCTGTGGCCTGCTACCATGTTCCTTAATACAGAGACTGTTTCCTTTGATCCTTTGACTCCTTGGGTATATAACATCCAAGGTAAAAGCATGACAAAGAGAATTCTCATACTCTGATAGTTGCTTTAATCCTTTTTGAAAGTTTTAGGTTTATTCTTGGTAGCTTTAGGTATGACCACAGCTGTCAGAACTGCAGGGACAAAAGTCTATCTTGGAAATTGTCTAAGAAATTGTTTTTTTTTTTTATTCTATTTGTCATTGATGTCATTTTTGGAGCTTCTTGAAGTGTTGTATCAATGCCTTAAATGGAGTCATCAATGCAGAATCCCATAGGATGGTGAAATCCTTCTTTTCTGGTCTTCCTGACTGAATAATAGGTGCTTATATTCCTGTGGACTTCATTTGTAAAATTTACTTCTGGTTTCATGTTACTACTTAGGACAATATGTCTGAGTGTTTGTTTAAAAGTTACTGAAACTACTGGTTGTGGAAATGTATGGTCCCTAGGTTCAGGGTGGTTGTAGTGGAACACAATGGCTGTCCAACAGATTTCCAACTGGATTCATTTGTATTTATGTCTTAGCAAGAAGGTAACCAGATAATGATAGCTGTAATGCTGTAAGTACAACTGTGATTAAGGTTACAATGGGCAGTTTTGATACTGTAACTAGTTTCCTATCCTGTAGGTTCCAATCTCTAAGTGGTAATCAGTGTTTTTGTGGCTTCTGGGTTTTTACCAAGTGTTGTTTTCCAGAGATTAACTGGGGGAACATTTTTTCCAGCTTGATATCTCCTTGGTGGTGAGGAGTAAATGTGGATAATGTCTATTTTCACTTGTGAGAAGGTTGTGTATACTTCAGAGGCTTATGTATTTCAAGGTTGTATCCTTTGAGAGGCACAGTCTGGCACAGTAGATGTGACACAGCCTTGAGGCCCTGATCATGAGCACAATGCATGTTCTGCAAGGTGCTGAGGCCTCTGTACACACACTTTGTTGCACCGGTGCACACATACCTATGTGCACACTACCACAAAATCCTTAGTCAGATGTTAGGGAAAGAAGTACATGATTGTATGTCCACAGAATGCCCTGTGGATCTTTTGACAATGATCTTGTTCACTGAGACCTGGTTACCTATCTGAATTGTATATATGACTTCTCTATACTTCTTAGGTGGAGTTGGTGGTGGAAAACTCACCATCTGTACAGAAAATAAAGCCTCTGTCTATCTGAAGTCCAGAAGTTGGTGAGAGAGTGAAGTTGTATTTGGAGTGTATATATCATATCATCATGGTGGTAAGTTGTGCTTTTTCCCAATTCCTGAGTCAGTTGCAGGATTTCAAGACCCACCTGAGAGTCTGTTTGCCCTTCCTTAATAGTTTCTTGGGTTTCACTAGAGTTGGAGGAATCTCATTTTTGGTTTGTGCATTGGTTCTGAACACTCCATGTTGGTAGGTGGCTCTGGGTCACTGACTTAGCCACTGAATGACTCAGCATTGATTATTAAATTTTGTAGCCCCCCCAAATGTGCTTTGATTAATGATGACTCCCCTCAAATTCATTCCTTTGAAAGCTGAACAAAATGAGTGAGAACCCCCACCATTATTCTCTTTGAAACTGAGGTCTAGCACATTTTGTAACATAAAATATTAAGAGCTAGTGACAAGGTCTCCTAGTCATCCTCATTTTACCACCACCTGGGATATCAACAATCGATTGAATATTACCATAGATTTAATAGTCATTTCATGTGTTGGGTAACCAACACTGATTAAATTAGTATTCATTCATGATTTTGCACTCAACACTAACATAAATCTAGAAGTAGAATAATGTTTAGTTGACATAGCCCCTTGAACTAAGGACATGGAATTGAGTTACCTGTTAGAATCTCAGGACCACACAGGGGTATCAGTCTTGGTGCTAAAGGGCAAAGCCACAAAGCTTTGATTAATAATAAGGTCAGTAAACCTGGGTTTATTCTTATTTTTGACTCTGTTAGGAAATTTGAGTTCTGTATGGATATGGTGGTGAGTACTTGGGCAAATACAATCACATTGATGAAAATGGCAACTCTGGTGTGTTACCACCAAATCAATCAACCCACAAGATAGTAAATCATAACTATGGTATAGATTTAATTAAAGATTTAACATTGAAATGACAATGCTGAGCTATACCCTATACAGAAAGGGAAGTGTAAGAAATGAATGGTAATAGCATTCATTAGAAGCAGACTTCATTCAACAGAAAAAGACTTTAGAGGCTTCTTCTATGGAATGTATGGTCTGTTGTGTAATTCATCCACTGTCATAGTTTCTCAGCAGAGGACGTTCTGGTTGCTGAGAGGTTGGAAGCTATGCCTATCTTCATCCATAAATATGGTGCTGTGAGTGTTAGGTGCCCTTCATTAGAGACTGACCCTATTCCAGGGCAGTGCTGCACAGCAGGCATTCTCTAACTCATACCTTGAAGGTACTCATTGGCACAGGATGACTTCTACCCTTGGTAAGGGAATACCTAGGGGAATATTCAGTTTGAGCTTTTAACCTTTCAGCATGGAGGATACAAGGTGAAAATGTTACTTTACTCAGGTTTCATTTTTCTGGAATTTCTATTATCCTCTTCAGAGACCTTAGATTCCTATGTGCAGCGTGTGAACATAACTGAGTTTGAGTGCTGTGAGCGCATCATACATGGGCAGATGTCTGCTTAGTAACAGCTGCCTGGTCCATGTGCAGTGCTGTGTTCTCTTTTCAGTCTTTCTCTTGTGCTCATGAATGTAGTGTTTGAGCTCTGTGAGTTGGTTTTATTTATGCAGAAGAATACTAAGTTGAGTCACACGGGATCGCTTTAAACAAAGAGTAAATTCTTTATGGCAATCCCTATGAGTGATAATTAAAGCCAGCATAGGAAATCTAGTGTGTTGATGATATTTATTATGAGAACTCATTTCCTAAATTAAGGGTTCTTCTAAGGAGGGCAGGTGTTGGAGAACTTTGTCGTGATTGACCAAAAAAAATTGCTGTGTGTGTGTGATTGCAAGTTCATAGATGAATTGTGGCTAGTTTTAAGTGGGTTTATATATACCCTGGGATGATATGAGAGAAAACCACTCGTGTAATTGTTAGTATAACCTCTGTGGTTTGGAAATAGAGATGGACTGAGAGGTAGTTTATGTGAGTACAGTCCAATGCATATTTCAACAGTGTTGAAAAAAAGTTAACTACATTCATTTCAACTCATCAGAATTATACTGTAAAGCAGAAGAATATCCAGTCAAAGCCATCGATGAAATCATTTTAAGAGTTCAGTCTAGATACAAAATGTTACATATGTTCACTTACACATGCATCTGCCAAATTCAAACAAGAAAGAGACAAAGGTAGATAACAGGAAAACAATACTTGTCAGGATAAATGATAAGTATTTTCTATAAGCTTGGGCTGCTGTGATGTGCCCACTTTGGGTCTCAACGATTGGCCCCACGGCACTATCACAAACCATCACTCATATTGCAGGACAGAGCTGAGTATCTTATTTTCACAGTATGAATAGAACAACGTCACTAATAGGAGATTACTAGTTGTGTGGAAGATGGAGATTTTCTAAGGATCAACTAGATAAGTGAACATGGAAATATTATTGCCAAACTATAAGTTTCAAATAAGATTTTAACATGAAATTAGAGATGATTCTACTGACTTAAGATACAATAAAACTTAGGTCCAAAAGATGACAAATATTTATTTACACAAATATGATGACTGTGGAAGCAGAAAGAGAAGCAACAGTTACAACTAATAGTACAGAAAACCAAGGAAACAAACTTGGGTTTCTAAAAGTCCAACCCACATAGAAGGTGCTCAGATCCAAGATGACACTATTCAAATGCATTTCTTGGAAAAGTTGAACAAAATGAGAGAACCCTCTACCATTCTCATCTGATCTAAGCACTGTGTTTGAATTGGGACTTTAGGCAAAAAAGAAAGTTTCCCCTTGAACTCACATTTGCATATACCAGCTAATAAGTTACCATCACACATTGTGCAGACTTCAATCCATGAATTCCACCACAGAGAGAATGGGTTCCTGTGAAGCCTAGCTCCTTGATTAAGTGTCCCCTCTGTGGCAGGGTGTGGTCCCCACTGGCCTATCCCTAGAGATCGATCATACAGGCCTTCTGTCATTCATCAAGGAAAGTACAGATTCATAGCAATGGGCATTAGGCCCTGGAGCTGTTGGCAACATCATGTTCCTTGGTAACTTTCTTAAGACTTCATGTACTTTTTCAAAACCACTCAGGTGCTGGTAGCATGAGAAGGACAGCGCTTAGAACACCAGAGGTGCTGTTGGCATACAAGGCATGTGGAAAAGAATAATCTATGCATTGGATGCCCCAAAGGGTAAGTAGCAAACTAGGCTCAGACTAGCTATGGGTGCTGGCAAGTAACAGACATACCTGGCCGGAGGATGTTCAGACCCAGTGGAAGTAGGGCTTGACTCCCAAGTATGATCTTCCTGTCGGAAAAATGGCCTGCACTTCTACTGGGTCTATGGACCACATGGCTCCCTAGGCCACTTGGTTGCAGTCTACATCCTCTCTGAATGTGCTCGGATCGATGATGACACCCCTCAAATGCATTCCTTGGAAAAGCTGAACAAAATGAGTGAGAACCCCTACCGTCGTTCTCATCGGATCTGAGGTCCAGCACTCTGTCCGGCCCAGATGGTAATAGAGAAGGAGAGGTTCATGTGACCACAAACAGGAGGCCGCCAGCCATGGGACAGGAGCACAAAAGGGGCCTCAAGTCCATGTTTTCACCCAACACTAGCATATGCCAGTGAAGTGACCTTCATTGGTCCAGTGGCTGCTGTGATGTGCCCACTTTGGGTCTCAACGATTGGCCCCACGATACTATCACAAACCATCACTCATATCGCAGGACAGAGCTGAGTGGAGCAAGAGCACTAGGCCCGGGGTTAAACTCTGGTACACAAATAGTCTGGGAACCTTCTGAAGGTGTGTGTTTTCTCTCCACACCTCTCAGGCGCAGCTGCTGTGGAGGGAAAGCTGCAGTGCACAGAGGGAGGAAAACCTTGTGAGAGACAGCAAGTGCGGCCGAGTGCGGAGGAGCATGACTTGGGCGCACCTTGTAGATGCTGACATGTGGTAAGCTCCCCTCACCTGAGATAATCGGGATGGGTGCCCCCAGAACTGCCTGGGGGGGCTCATCTGCCCCTTCCCCAGTGTCAGTGGGGATTGCTCTGGTGGACAGAATCTCACCTGGCAGGGAGAAGGGCTCTGTACCTGCAGGCTTCTGGAGGCCTTAGCTCCTGGATTGGCTGGCTAGCCCACTCCCTAGAATTCTGAGAGCCCAAAGCCTTCTCAAATGTGCTTGGATCGATGATGACACCCCTCAAATGCATTCCTTGGAAAAGCTGAACAAAATGAGTGAGAACCCCTACCGTCGTT
>NW_004567136.1:4602144-4604575 GCF_000260355.1 Condylura cristata | reverse complement strand
GAGAACCCCTACCGTCGTTCTCATCGGATCTGAGGTCCAGCACGCTGTCCCAATCAGGAATTTAGCGAGAGGGAGAGCTCCCTTTGTTACCACAGACATGCAGCCACCATCTGGGGTGCAGCAAGTCAGAGACTGTGGCCTTATGTCCAGTCCTGTCAGAAGTGAACATGAGCCTGTGATGCAGAGCCTCACACCACTCCCTGCTGTGCCGGTGTTGTGGTGCGATGCCTTGGTCCTCCACGGCACTGCCACACAAATCTCTGGTCATGGCTCAGGGACAGAGCTGAGGAGTGGAGAGAGCATTTGGCCATGGGCAAACATTTGGTACACAACATCTTCTGAGAGCCTTCTGAAGGTGTGTGTTTTCTCTCCACACCTTGCAGGTGCAGGTGCTGTGGAGAAATGGCTACAGTGCACAGAGGGAGGAAAACCTTATTGCTGTGAGCGACAGCAAGTGCGGCCGAGTGCAGGGGAGCGTCACTGGGGGTCCACCTTCTCGTAGATGCTGACATGTGGTAAGCTCCCCTTGCCTGATGCAAATCGGGATGGGTGCCCCCAGAACTGCCTGGGGGGGCTCATCTGCCCCTTCCCCAGTGTCAGTGGGGATTGCTTTGGTGGACAGAATCTCACCTGTTAGGGAGAAGGGCTCTGTACCTGCAGTCTTCTGGAGGCCTTAGCTCCTGGATTGGCTGGCTAGCCCACTCCCTAGAATTCTGAGAGTCTGAAGCCTTCTCAAATGTGCTGGGATCGATGATGACACCCCTCAAATGCATTCCTTGGAAAAGCTGAACAAAATGAGTGAGAACCCCTACCGTCGTTCTCATCGGATCTGAGGTCCAGCACTGAGTTTGAGGTGGGGCCATAGGCGAGAGGCAGAGCTGACCCTTGACGCACACATGCACATACCAGCCAGCTGTCCAATAACTCACATTCTGTGGGCTTCAGGCCTGGATTTTTACCTCAGAATTAGGCCAGTGATGTCAATCAATGTCCTTGGTATAGTGGTCACAACTGGAGGTGCATTGAGAGGTCCCCACAAAACTAGTTTCAGGAGACGTGATCAAAGAATCCATATGTCATAGCTTAGGGACGAGCCATTGACAGCAGAGGGCATCAGGCCGCAGGGTAACCTTTGATACACATCATGTTCCTGGATGCCTTTCTGAAGCGTGGCTGTGATCTCTCCACACCTCTCAGGTGCAGTTGGCATAGAGGATGCTGTTCTTCCTCACAAGGTGGAAGACCTCACTCCTCTCATCACTGGAAGTGCAGTGTTGTCCATGGAAGAAGTGGAGGGGAGCGCACAGTAACCCTGGATAGTCACAGGGTAGGTTCTCTCTTCCCTGAGGATTAATTTGGTTATTGGCAGTTAGCAGAACTGCCCGACAGGTGGTGATTCCACCTCTCCCATTGACATGTGAGTCTTTCATCCAAGTGTGGAAGGACTCTCTCTGTCTACCTGTTAGTGTCTGCACCCTCTTAGCTGCTGTAGGCATATATTGACCTGGGCTCCTCTGGCAGGGGGCCACCTTACATTCCAAAGGTGTGCAGCCTCCTCAGGTGTGCTGGATCGATGATGACACCCCTCAAATGCATTCCTTGGAAAAGCTGAACAAAATGAGTGAGAACTCCTACCGTCGTTCTCATCGGATCTGAGGTCCAGCACAGCATCCTCTCCTTTGTGGTAGTCCAAGGGAGAACTTCCCCTGTGACCACACGTATTAAACATCAGACAGGTGGCAGCTTCTCAGAGACTGGCCTTATGCCCAGTGATTTCACTGAAAGTGAGCATGTCTCTGTGAAGCAGAGCTTCTTTAGCTAGTGGCTGGGCTGTTTGGTCCCGCGTTTGGTGTCACACCTGGCCCTTGATGGCACTGTTACACACATCTAAATTCATATCGCTGGGATAGAGCTAATGATGGCCAATGACAATATCCCCAGAGTAACCTTTGTTAGACATCGTGTTCCTGGCTACCTTTCTGAATGGTTTCTGTTTTCTCTCAACACCTCTCAGGTCAAGTGGCAAGTTGAATGGGCACTGGCCTTGCACTAATGGAGGAAGACTGTGCTTACCTAGATAGCTAAGGTGCTGGCAGAACCTTCAGGATGTGACGGGAATTGTCCTATAATCTAGGACACACACAAGTGGTGAGCTGTCTTCTGACCTGAGTGCACAATGGTGGTGGAAAGAATCGATGGCCTAAGAGGTCGTCATTCTACCTTTTGCCAGTGGTATGCAGGGTTGACCCAGAGTAGAAGGAATTTTTCTGGAGATGCTTGGTGACAGGAGCTGGAAGCTAGGCCTCCTGCTTGAACTCTTAAGTCTATAATTCTTGGAATGTGCTTGGATCGATGATGACACCCCTCAAATGCATTCCTTGGAAAAGCTGAACAAAATGAGTGAGAACCCCTACCGTCGTTCTCATCGGAT
>NW_004567136.1:4599825-4601112 GCF_000260355.1 Condylura cristata | reverse complement strand
CTACTTCAGTGCACATCATGTTCCTGGGTACCTTTCTGAAGTGTGGGTGTGCTCTTTCAACACCTTTCAGGTTTTGTTGGCATGAATCAGTGGCTCTCCAGACATAGAGGAAGGAAGACATTGCTCTTCTCGAAACACAGAGGTGCAGGCGAGGCCCACAGGCATATGGACAGGAAGATTCCGTGGCCGTGGATGCCCCAAAGGTAAGCAGCACTCTTGCCACAGTGCAGTTATGGGTGCTGGCAAGTAACAGACCTGCCTGGCAGGGGGAGTTTCAGCCCTTCCCCAATGGCAGGTGTGGCATGCCCCCAAAATGAATGGATTTTTCTGTCTGTATGATGGTCCAGACAGATCTGGACGCATGTGGTTACCTGGGCTGCCATGCCCTGACACCACCTTCAATTCTAAAAGTCTACATCCTATTTGAATGTGCTTGGATCGATGATGACACCCCTCAAATGCATTCCTTGGAAAAGCTGAACAAAATGAGTGAGAACCCCTACCGTCGTTCTCATCGGATCTGAGGTCCAGCACTGTGTCTGACCCAGGATGATAATAGAGAAGGAGAGATTCTTGTGATCACAAACAGGCAGCCTTAAGTCCACATTTTCACCCAACACTAGTATATACCCATGAAGCAACCTTCATTAGTCCAGTGACTGCTCTGTGATGTGCCCACTTGGGTCTCAACGATTTGCCCCACGGCACTGTCACAAACCATCAGTCATATCACAAGACAGAGCTGAGTGGATGCAAGAGCACTAGGCCCAGGGTTAAACTTTCATACACAAATGGTCTGGGAAACTTCTGAAGGTGTGTGTTTTCTCTCCACATCTCTCAGGCACAGCTCCTGTGGAGGGATAGCTGCAGTGCACAGTGGGAGGAAAACCTTACTGCTGTGAGCAACAGCAACTGCAGCCGAGTGCAGAGGAACGTCAATGGGTGTGCACCTTGTCGTAGATACTGACATGTGGTAAGCTCCCCTTGCCTGAGGATAATCAGGATGGGTGCCCCCAGAACTGCCTGGGGTGTGGGGGGCTCACCTGCTCCTTCCCCAGTGTCAGTGGGGATTGCTCTGGTGGACGGAATCTCACCTGGCAGGGTAAAGGCTGTACCTGCAAGCTGCTGGAGGCCTTAGGTCCTGGACTGGCTAGCTAGGCCACTCCCTAGAATTCTGAAAGCCTGGAACCATCTCAAATGTGCTCGGATCGATGATGACACCCCTCAAATGCATTCCTTGGAAAAGCTGAACAAAATGAGTGAGAACCCCTACCGTCGTTCTCATCG
>NW_004567136.1:4597435-4598320 GCF_000260355.1 Condylura cristata | reverse complement strand
TGACACCCCTCAAATGCATTCCTTGGAAAAGCTGAACAAAATGAGTGAGAACCCCTACCGTCGTTCTCATCGGATCTGAGGTCCAGCACTGTGTCCAGCCCAGGGTGGTAATAGAGAAGGGGAGATTCCTGTGACCACAAACAGCCAGCCACCAGCCTTAGACAGGAGAACCAAAGTGGCATTAAGTTCCTGTTTATACCCAACACTGAGTCTATGCCCATGAAGTGACTTTCATTCGTCCATTGGCTCCTCTGTGGTACTTGAGCATTTTGATCTCACAACATTGCCCTTTGAGCACTGTGAGCACTACACACACCTTCATCTTATCGCAGGGACAGAGCTGAGTAGATACAGGAGTGTTAGGCACCGGGTGAAAGTTGAGTATACAACATGGTTCCGGGAACATTCTGAAGGTGTGTGTTTTCTCTCAACATCTCTCAGGTGCACTTGCAGAGGGCATGCTGTCCTCACAAGGAGAAAGACCTCACATCACCGGAGGTGCTCTTTACTCTATGGATGAAGCGAAGGGAGTGCACAGTGGCTCTGGATACTCACAGGGTAGGCTGCTCTATGTCACAGTGCTGTTTTGGCTGGTGGCAGTTACCAGACCTGCACGAAAGGTGGTGATTCCACCTCCCCCCACTTTCACCCGGACATGTGGGTCTTGAATCCAATCCAAGACTGTCTACGTCTCCCCATTGGTCTCTGCACCCTCCCAGCTACTACAGTTGTGTATGGGGTCCTCTGGTAGGGGGCCATCTTAAATTCCAAAGGTGCACAGCCCCCCAAGTGTGCTCGGATCGATGATGACACCCCTCAAATGCATTCCTTGGAAAAGCTGAACAAAATGAGTGAGAACCCCTACCGTCGTTCTCATCGGATCTG
>NW_004567136.1:4595724-4596675 GCF_000260355.1 Condylura cristata | reverse complement strand
TGACACCCCTCAAATGCATTCCTTGGAAAAGCTGAACAAAATGAGTGAGAACCCCTACCGTCGTTCTCATCGGATCTGAGGTCCAGCACGCTGTCTGACCCATGACATAGCCAACAGGGAGATCTTCCCCTTGACAATAAATGTGCATACACCAAACAAGGACCAGAATCTCAGAGACTGTCTTGATGTCCAGTGCTTTCTCCCCAAAAGAGAGCTTAATGCTGTGAAGCAGAGCTTCACTGGGTAATTGACCTCTCTGTGATGGTCCAGTTTTTGGTCTCACGGTCTTGGCCCATTAAAAGCACATTTTGTCATTTCTCAGGAACAAAGCTGAGTGGTAGCAGAGGTCATTAGGCCCTGTTGCAACTTTTGATACTCCTCATGATCTTGTGTACCTTCTGAATACACCTTTGGTCATTTTTAGGGACAGAGCCAAGTGTTAGCAGAGGGCATGAGGCCATGATAACCACCTCTGACATGCGTGTGTTTCCTCTCAACACCTCTCAGGTGAAGTTGTCTTGGAGGGATGGTTCGCTGTGCTCAGAGGGAGTCACACCTTACTGCCATGGAAGCCCGATGTACTACTTGGTCTTCAAGGAGCATCTGTTGGGGTGAACTTCGCTGTGGATGCTGACATGTGGTATGCTGCCCTCTGTCCCTGGTGCAGTCTCGTTAGTGGTTGTCCAAGAACTGACTGCGAGGAGGCCTCTCTGCTCATTCTCCAATGTAGTAGTCATTGTCTCTGCAATGGGCTGATCGTCTCTCTAGCTGGACTTTGCACGTGCTGCTATAGGTTTTAGAATCCTGGGCTGACCTGCTAGGCCAGTCACCTAGATATCAGAATACCTGCAGCCCCCTCAAATGTGCTCGGATCGATGATGACACCCCTCAAATGCATTCCTTGGAAAAGCTGAACAAAATGAGTGAGAACCCCTACCGTCGTTCTCATCG
>NW_004567136.1:4589443-4594999 GCF_000260355.1 Condylura cristata | reverse complement strand
ATCGATGATGACACCCCTCAAATGCATTCCTTGGAAAAGCTGAACAAAATGAGTGAGAACCCCTACCGTCGTTCTCATCGGATCTGAGGTCCAGCGCACTGTTTCATCCAGCAGTTGGCCACAGGGAGAATTTCTCCTTCATCACAAACATCAGCCACCAGCCAGGGGCAGCAACTCAGAGACAGCAACCCTAAGTCCACTGATTTCCCCTCAACAGTGAGCAGGTGCCTAGGAAGCAGAGCTTCACTGGTTGTGTGGGTTGCTCTGTGGTGTCCAACATTTGGTCTCCATTATGTTCGCCCTGGGCAGCAATGTCACACACTTCTGTCATATATCAGAGAAGAACTGAGTGAAAAAGTAGAGAGCATTAGAACCTGTGGCAACCTTTGGTACACATATAGTCCTGCATGCCTCCTGAAGTATGTGTGTGACTTCTCAATACCTCTCAGGTGCAGTTGGTGTGAGAAAAAGGCTTCCCATGCCCAGAAAGTGGGTCTTATTGCTGTGGAAGGCTGAAGGTGCTGCTGTCTTCAAGAAGTGTCTCTGTGGGCTGAACTTGGTCTGGAGATGCTGACATATGGTAAGCTACTCCAACCCTCGTACCCCTGGTACAAACTCAGTACCATTGGTGCCAGAACTACTTGGAGGAGGCTCATCCACTCCTTCCATAGCTCTATGAGGTACTGTCCTGAGAATCGATGGGCTCTCCCTCTAGTTAGGTGGTTGGACTCTATACTTGCAGATGCTGGAGGCCTTGGTGTCCTCTGCTGGCCAGGCAGGCTACCTGCCTGCAATTTAAATGCCTGAAGTCTCTTCAGATATGCTCGGCTGATGGTGACAACCCTACTATGCATCCCTTGGAAAAGCTGAACAAAATGAGTGAAAATTCTCTCCTGTTATTTTATTGAATCTTCACAGAAGTCCAGTACTGTCTTTGAGTTGGGACATTAGGTGAGAGGGAGAGCTAAGCCTTGACCCTACATACCTGCACATACCAGGCAGGAGGCCAGTGCTTAACATCATGTGAACTCTAAGCCAGAGCTTTTCCCTCAAGCCAGGGGGCCCTGAGATGCACAGCTCCTGAGTGGAAGGGCACTCTCTTGTGCTGCAGTGTGTCCCCCAGCATCCTGACCTAGGGGCCATTGTCTCACAGGGTTTTTGTCCGCCTCAGGAAAAGGGCTCATTGGGTGCTTTTCTGAAGCCAGCCATAAAGCCCCCAGGAAACCACTGGAGCATATCATGTCCTGGGTGTGTTTCTGAAGTATGTGCATGCTCTCTCAACACCTCAGGTCCAGTTGGCAAGTAGAGTAGGCGCTTGTTTTACACACAAGGAGGAAGTCCGTGCTCATCGATACCACCAGAGGTTGTGGGCCCTCGAGGTGTGAATGACAGTAGTGCCCTGAGGCCTTGGAATGCCACAAAAGGTAAGCTGCCCACTGCCTGGAATGTAGCTCTGGGAGCTCAAAAGAACCAGACCCTTAGCAGTGGCCTGTGGGGCTTGACTCCCAGAGTAGAAGGAATTTCTTTCTGAGAAGTAATCTCCCCACATGCTGGGCTACAGGAGGGCTGGCCAACCTGGCCCGGCCCAACGGCCTCTTGCCTTAATTTGTAAAAGTCTACATCCTATTTGAGTGTGCTTGGATCGATGATGACACCCCTCAAATGCATTCCTTGGAAAAGCTGAACAAAATGAGTGAGAACCCCTACCGTCGTTCTCATCGGATCTGAGGTCCAGCACTGAGTTTGGGTCAGTAGAGTAGGTGAGAGAGAGAGAGAGATTCCCCTTGACCACACATGCAAACGCAGTCAGGATGCCAAATCTTCACATTTTGCAGGCTTCAGAAGTGTGCTTGTTCCTTGGTCAAGTGGGCACTCTGTAGTTTGCTGTGAGTCCCCAAATTCCTAGTTCTAGGAGGCAGTGTCAGAGATATGTAATTCCCAGGGCAGTGCTGAGTGATAGTAGAGGACATTCGGCCCTGGGGAAACATTCAGTAAGGTCATGTGCCTGTTACCTTTCTGAAGCGTGGTTTTGCCCTTCCACACCTCGCAGGTGAAGTGGGCAAGAAGAATAGATGCTTGTTCTTGTGCACAGAGAGAAAGACCTGACTCTCTGCTGATCCCCAACAATGCTGGAGAGTCCAGGAGGTGTATGGACAGGAGTGTGCAGTACCTGCGGATACTCACAAAGGGTAAGCTGGCATGTTGCCCAAGGGAAGTGTTTGATTTGACCCGTAATAGACCTGCTGTGCAGGTGCTTATTCCACCAATGGGCTCCCAGATTGGAAGGACTTTCACTCTGGGCAATGGTATCCACACCCTTCAGCAGCTGGAGCCCTGTAGGGTCCTGGGCTGGCCTTCTGAGTTGCATATCTTGAATTATAGAAGTCTGTACTTCACAACTGTGCTCAGATCGATGATGACACCCCTCAAATGCATTCCTTGGAAAAGCTGAACAAAATGAGTGAGAACCCCTACCGTCGTTCTCATCGGGTCTGAGGTCCGGCACAGTGGCTGATCTAGGGTGGTAGGTGATAGGGAGAGCTGACCCATGACCACAGTTGTGCAGGAACTCTGAGACTCTGTTCTTAGGTCCAGTGCTTTCACCCCAACAGGGAGCAGATACACATGACACAGACCTTCACTGGGCGCATTGCTGCTTTGAGATTTTGGTCTCTACATTTGGCCCTCAAAAGCACTGTCAGACACACCTTTGGTCATATCTCAGGGACAGAGCTGAGAGCGGAGGGCATTTGACCAGGGCCAACCTAAGGTACTCATCATGGTCTTGGGTAACTTTTAAAGTGTGTATGTCCTCTCAACCCCTCTCAGGTGCAGTTGGGAGAAGGGAGGCTCCAGTGCCCAGAGAGAGGAGGTGCTTAGTGCTGTGCAAGTCCAGAGTGGCTCCTGACTCTTCAAGTGTTGCCACAGTGTCTATGGGGGGATGCAGATTTTCCATGGATGCCCATGTACCGTAAGTTACCTCTGCCCTGGGTGCTCCTTTATCAGTGTGACCCAGAACTGCCTAGCAGGAGGCTCATACACGCCTCCCTGTGTCATTTGGGGATTGTCTATGAGTGGACGGACTCTCCTTCTGGCTGGGGTGCTGAGCTTGTTACCTGCAGGCTGCTGGAGGCCTTATGGCCCTGGCTAACCTGATGGGTTGCCCACTTGGAATTCTAAACGTCCTGAGCCTCCTCAACTGTGCTGGATCGATGATGACACCCCTCAAATGCATTCCTTGGAAAAGCTGAACAAAATGAGTGAGAACCCCTACCGTCGTTCTCATCGGATCTGAGGTCTGGCACTGAGTTTGGTTGAGTTGTTAGGCAACAGTGAGTTTCCCTAAACCAAAAGCTTGTACGAACCAACCAGGAGGCCAGTACATCACATTCTGCATGCCTCAAGCCAGGCCTTTCACCTCAGGAGTGAGCAGGTGCCTGTGAAGCACAGCTCCTTGGTCAGGTGGGCCCCTGGAGTGGCAGTTTGTGGTCTCCATAGCCCTATCCTAGGAAGCACTATCCCAGGACCTACTAGTATCAATCAGGGATAAAACTGATCAGTGGGGTAAGGCATTAGGCCACAGGGCACCTTTTGGTACACCTGAAGTCCCCGGGAACTTGCTGAAGTGTGCATGTTATCTCTCAAAACCTCAGGTGCATTTGAAGTGGGACATGGATGCTCGCCTTGCACACAAGGAGGAAGGACCTTGCTCCCCTCAGATAACCAGAATTGCAAGCAAGTCCTGCAGGCTTCTGGGTAGGAGAGCAAAGTGCCCCTGCCCTGAACACCCACAAAGGTAAGGCTCTCCTGCCATGCCTGATGCTAGGGCTGTTTGCAGGTACCAAACTGCCTTGGAGACCATTGTTCCATCCTTCCCCATTGGCATGCAGGGGTTGAGTCTAGATGTTGAAGGGCTTTGTCTTTTGGGGCAAAGGTCCTCCAAATCTTGGAAGCTGGAGGCCTCTTTGACCTGGGCGTTAAAATCTAAAGCATAATAAAGCAGTGTACCGATCGATGATGACACCTCTCATATGAATTCCATGGAAAAGCTGAACCAAATGAGTGAGAACCCTCGACTTTTGTTCACATCGAATCCAAGTTCCAGCACAGTGTCTGAACTGTGATGGGAGGTAAAGGGAGTTCCCTTGTCTACAAACATGCAGGCACCAGCCAAGGACAGCTACTTAGAGGCTGTGAATTAAGTCTAGTTCTTTCACCCAAATGACCATATGCCTACGAAGCAGAGCCGCAATGGTCAAGTGGCCTCTCTGTGTGGACAGCATTTTGGTCTCACAACCTTGGCCTTTAAAAACCCTCTCACATACCTTCACTCATATCTCAGGGCAGAGCTGGGTGATAGCTGAGGCACATAACCCCGGGGCACCAGTATACTCATGTGGCCCTGGGTCCTTTCTCAAGCGTGTGTGTGATCTCTCCATGCCTCTCAGGTGAATTGCCTTGGGGGAATGGCTCGCCAGGTGGGAGACCTTACTACTGTGGAAGACTGGAGGTGCGACAAGTGCAAGGAGTGTCTCTTGGCATGAACCTTGTCCATAAATCTGGTAAGTTACCCCCACTACCAGGTGCATGCATGGCAGTGGTGGTCCGTGAACTGCCTGGGAGGAGGCCCACTCACTCCTCCACAGTGCCATATGGTGCTGTGTCCCTGACTGGGTGTACTCCTCTCTGGCTGAGAGACTGAACTCCCCACTGTGATATGTTGGAGGTCTTGGAGTCTAGGTCTGGCCTTTTAGGCCTTCTGCCTGGATTTCTAAAAGTCAACAGCTCCTCAGATGTGCTTGGATCGATGATGACACCCCTCAAATGCATTCCTTGGAAAAGCTGAACAAAATGAGTGAGAACCCCTACCGTCGTTCTCATCGGATCTGAGGTCCAGCACGCTGTCAACCTAGAATAGTAGGCATGGTAGAGTTACCCCTTGTCCACAAACCTGCATACACCAGGGACCAACTACTTAGAGTCTATGGGCTAAGTCCAGTCCTTTCACCCAAGTGAGTTTCTGCCCGTGAAGCAGAGTCTCATTAGTCAAATGGCCACTCTGTGTGGTCTTGTGTTTTAACCTCAGCCCGGCCCTCGTATGCCCCGTCACATGTCACTCATATCTCAGGGACAGGCCTGGGTGAGGGCGCAGAACTCTGGGCAAGCAATGTACACATATGGCCCTGCGTCCTTTCTCAAGCGTATGTGTGATCTCTCCTCACCTCTCAGGTGAATTGGCTTGGAGGAATGGCTCGCAATGTGGGGAGGATGGAAGACCTTACTACTATGGAAGACTGGAGGTGTGGCAAGTGCAAGGATTGTCTCTTGGCATGAACCTTGTCCATAAATGTGGTACGTTTCCCCCTGTACCAGGTGCCTTTGTGGCAGTGGTGGGAGGGGGCCCACTCACTCTTCTACAGTGCCATGAGGTTCTGTGTCCCAGACTGGGTGGACATCCACTGGCTGTGAGGATGAGCTCCCCACCTGTGTTATGTTGGAGGTCTTGGAGCTAGGTCTGGCCTGTGAGCCTGGATTTCTAAAAGCCTGCAGCATCTT
>NW_004567136.1:4587802-4588658 GCF_000260355.1 Condylura cristata | reverse complement strand
TGATGACACCCCTCAAATGCATTCCTTGGAAAAGCTGAACAAAATGAGTGAGAACCCCTACCGTCGTTCTCATCGGATCTGAGGTCCAGCACAGTGGTGACCTAGGGTGGTAGGTGACAGGGAGAGCTTAACCTTGACCACACGCATGTATCCACCAGCCAAGGACCCGCTGCTAAGAGCCTGCAGTCCTAAGTAAGCCAGGCCCATACAGCAGAGCCTCCTGGGTCTGTTGGCTGCTCTGGGGTTGTCCAGCCTTTGGCCTACACAATCTTGCCCCTTGAAGACACTGTCACTCACACCTTCCTTCATTGTCAGGAACAGAACTGAGTGATAGCAGAATGGATTTAGCCCAGGGCCACCTTTGGTGATCAGTGATCCTGGCTACCTTTTGAAGTTTTTGTGTGTTCTCTCAATACCTCCCAGGTGCAGCAGCATAAAGAGTGGACCCTTGCCTGGCATGCAGTGCAGAAGACATTGCTCCCACCAATCACAGGAGGTGCTGGAAAGTCCTGCAAGGCAAGTGGACAGAAGTCTGAAGTACTGTGGATGCCCACAAAGGGTAAGCTGCCCTCTGGCCAGAATGCTGCCTTTGGGTACTGGCAGGTACCAAGACCTGCATTCGGTCATTCCACCATTTCCCAGTCAGATGTGAGGCTTGACTCCCTATGATCTGTGCCCTCTGGCACTTGGAGGCCTGAGGCGACCTGGGCTGGCCCACTGGGGGACACGCCTTGAGCTCTAACAGTTTGCAGCCTCCTCAGATGTGCTCGGATCGATGATGACACCCCTCAAATGCATTCCTTGGAAAAGCTGAACAAAATGAGTGAGAACCCCTACCGTCGTTCTCATCGGATCT
>NW_004567136.1:4586280-4587112 GCF_000260355.1 Condylura cristata | reverse complement strand
CGATGATGACACCCCTCAAATGCATTCCTTGGAAAAGCTGAACAAAATGAGTGAGAACCCCTACCGTCGTTCTCATCGGATCTGAGGTCCGGCACTGTGCTTGATACATGGTAGGCCAGGGGAGATCTTTTCCCAAACCAGGCATTTGCACATACCTGCCCGTTGTTTGCTTCCAGCCAGTGCTTTCACCTCAGAAGTGAACAACTACTTGTGAGAATAGTTCCTTTGCCATTGGGCCCCTTGTGGTGACACACTGTGTTGTCCCCACACACTGTGTTGTCCCCTATCACACTGGCCTTTTCTTATTGGTCAGAGACAGAGCTGATTTGTAGTTTTGGTCATTAGAACATAGGATAATCTAGGGTATATATTTTGTGCCTGGGTACATTTTAAAGTGAATGTATGTTCTCAACTCCCCTCAGGAGCAGTTGACAGGAGAAGGCACAGAAGGAGGAAGCCCTTGTTCCTCTCAGATGACCAGAAGTCTCACACGTCCAGGCAGACATGTGGACGGGAGTGCTCAGTACCCGTGGACACTCACAAAGGGTAAGCTGCCCTCCTTCCTGAGTGTTGCTTTGGTGTGGGCACCTGCCTAGTCTCCCTAGTCGTGATGCATCTACCCTTCTCCTGGGCATATGGGGCTTCACTCCCACCTGGAAGGACTGTGTTTTGAATTGGGCAGTGGTGTCCAGACTCTGCTGAGGCCTTGAATTATAAAAGCCTGCAGCCTCTTCAGCTGTGCTCGGATCGATGATGACACCCCTCAAATGCATTCCTTGGAAAAGCTGAACAAAATGAGTGAGAACCCCTACCGTCGTTCTCATCGGATCTG
>NW_004567136.1:4431947-4585560 GCF_000260355.1 Condylura cristata | reverse complement strand
ATGACACCCCTCAAATGCATTCCTTGGAAAAGCTGAACAAAATGAGTGAGAACCCCTACCGTCGTTCTCATCGGATCTGAGGTCCAGCACAGTATTTGACCTAGGACATAGATTATAGGGAAAGATTTGCTCCTGCAGCAACTTTGAGAGTGCAGCCATAAATCCTTTGCTGACTGAGGGTGTAACGTTTGGTCTCCATATTCCTGCCCCTGCATATGCCTGTGTAGCAGCGCTTCTTTGGTTGAGTGGCTGCTCTGTGGTGGCCCGGTATTTAGTCTCCACAGTCCTGGCCTTGGGAGGCACTATCCCACACCACTTCTATCATCTCTCAGGGACAGCGTTGAGGGATAGGATAGGGCATTTGGCCCCAGGGTGACCTTTGGTGCCCATTATGGTCCTGGTTATCTTTCTGATATCTTTCTGATCTCTCATCACTTCTCAGGTGCAGATGGTGGAGGATGGCTGTCCGAGCACAGAGGGAGGAAAAGCATAGTGTTACTGAAGCCTGGAGAGGCTGCTGAATCCTCACTGCGTGTTGCTGGGTGTGCATTCATCCCTGCCAACATGTGGTAAGCTACGGTCCTCCTGGGTGCAGTGTCCGAGTGGGTTCCCAGAACTGCCTTGGAGAAGGCTTGTCTAATCATTCCCCAGTGTTACTTGGAGATTTTCTCCCGGAATTCATTTACTTTCCCTGCCTAGGCAGCTGATGAAGGCTTTAGGGTGCTGTCATGGTCTACTGGTGTACCTAACTCGAATTCTAAAAGTGACCTCAAATGTGCTCAGATAGACGATGACACCCCTCAAATGCATTCCTTGGAAAAGCTGAACAAAATGAGTGAGAACCCCTACTGTCATTCTCATTGGATCAGTGTTTGATTTGGTGTAGTAGCGAGAGGGAAAGCTTCCCATCAACCACATACTTCATCTTGCAGCCCAAGTCCTGCATTTGAAAGGATGCTCTGTATAGTAGCACTTTCTCATGGGAGGTTGTGGCCACCACTTAAATGCATTATTGGTCCTTTGCTGACTGAAAATTTAATTGTTGGGGCTCCATATTCCTGACCCTTGCACATAGTAAGTCTCACCTTTACTATAATTGTAGGGATGGATTTGAGTGATGGTAAAGATGTCAAGTACCTTTGACAAGCTTTTGCACAGCTTATGGTCCATAAATCCTGAATCTCTTTCTGAAGCTTGTGTGTGATCTCTCAATACCTCTCAGATGCCATTGTTAGGGAGAGTTAATGGCCCACTGTGCAGAGGGTGGAAGACTGTGCTCCCGTGGATGACTGAAGGTGCCTGTGAATCTGCTCTGCTTGAATCAGCAGTGTGCAGTGCTCCTGGTGTTCCTGGTACACCGTGCTGTAAGCTCCCATCCCCCAAATGTGTTGTATTTGGCCTGTCAGCTCATACATCTGGCTTTCAAGCAGCTCATCTCCCTCTTCCCCAATGCCATGAAGTTGTTGATTTTTACTGTGAATTGTCTTGACTCTGGCTCAGGTGATGGGCTCCTTATCCTGTGGCTTACTGTAGACTTTTGGGGTCCTTGGCTTGTCTGCTGAGCCTGCCTGGATTTCTTAGTCTGCAATCCCCCCAAAAATGCTCAGATCCATTATGACTCCTCTAGTATGCATTTGTTGTAAAAGCTGAGCAAAACGAAGCATATCTATTATCCTTGTTCTCAGTGGATTGATTTCTAGCTAATTGTCCATCCTGGGATGTTGGCATGATCAACAGCTTCCCCTTGACCATGAACATGCAGCCACCAGCCAAGAAGCCAGCACCTCAATGGCTACAGCCCTAAGGTCAGTGCTTTTACCATAAAAGTGTGCTGAGGACTGAGCTGCAGCTTTTTGGTCAAGTGATAGCTCGTGGTGACCCACTGGTCGCAGGTACCCTGGCCCTTGGCTCGGCCATGTGGCTTTTGTCTTGGCCTGGTCACAGGAAAGGGTCTTTGCAACATGGCAGGTTTCTGGACCCCAAGACTTGGCTGGGATCCATGTGTAAGAATTGATGGGCAATGTCTACATAGCTTCCATGATCTCCATGGCCCACAACACTGGACTTTAACTTGGATAATTGATGGAGTCACATTTTGATTTTGTGAGACAATGGAGCTACCGGAATATGTGTAGTCTCTAATCTCTGTGTTTATAGTCTCTTTTGGAAGTAACTTTTTCACTAGTATTTTGATGAAGACTCCATACTCTGAAATTAATGTAACAGGTTTTGTCATCTTGTCTTCATACACCCGTAGGCTGGTATACACGGGTCCTTGAGCACAAATGTGTCACATCTCACAGTTTACCTGTTTTCCTAGCTAACAGACACTTTATGAAGAGTCTCCTCATATGTCAGGTTTCCTAATGCCTCGACCACATGTTTTTTAGTGTAGTCTTTTATATTTTTGGTTTTAATTACCTACAAAGCAGAGCAAGTTACATTTTTGTGAAGTTGGATGTATGTGGTGGAATTTTTCACTTTGGGTCTTTTTTGTATTTGTGCAACTCCTTTATGTATTTGCTTCTTTACTTTTCTAGATGAGTTGACAGTGATCCTGTATTGGCTGTGTGACATCTGCACATCCTGTGATGCCAGCAACGTGTAGGTGCCAAGATTTTTTGTCTCAGGCACTGCTTCTCTTAGGACACGTCATGCTGGTAAGTACCACATCTTTGCATGTCCTTACATTTTCTCCTAGACCCTTCTTGGTTATGTGAGAACCTTTATCTTCTATATTCCTCTCATAATACAGAGATCTAAGCTTGGAAATCCTTTACTCCTTTCTTTATTAGTCGCTCAGGTCTTGGTACTCTTGGGTGCTGAGTTCTGTGAGTTCACTTTCTGTATTGTGATAGCTGTGACGTTTAATGTCTCGTGTTTGGAAATATGTTTGGGTTGCTGATTCTACTTTTATGCATTTTTTTTATAAATTTGAATGAAATGAATAGCCATTCCTTACCACTGTCTACATTTCCTTCATGTCCACCACTTGACTCTGACAGTTTGGGATATGTCTTACCTGTTTTCTTTTGTGGTACAACTAGTGTACAAAAGTTTAGGAGTTCCCCCTTCTCTTTGGAGAGGAGTGATTAAAGTGGAGACTTCGTCTCCCTTTCATAGGAGATTCATTGGCTGAAGGAACAGTGTCTGAACAAGCCAGCCATGCATACAGTGTGTGAGTAGGTGCGAGTGAAGGTGGGATAGGAGTTGTTAGCATGTGTTATCCTCATAATACTAAAACATGTTCCTTATTTCCTGGGTCACTTAGAAGAAATGTCCTTATTGTGAGGATCTTCGTATAAGACTGTGCCAAGATATTCATTAAATTTATTTACACAATAGATTTAGTCTAATCTTAAAGAGAACAAGTAATCTAAAGTAGAAAAAATACATAGTACCTGTATGTGATAAAATGTTCATTTTTCTCTCTGTAAATAATTTATGAGAAAATATATAATAATATAATGAACATTAAAATAATTATGACTGGGTTGCAAGGAATTAAATATATTGTAAGTATGAATGACAGAATCACTTCTGTGATTACTGACTCACCAAACCACCACAAAAGGCAATTATATGAAGGGAGATTAATTTCATTTGATTATCAAATAATACCCTAAAATGGGACTTTGATATTGGGAAACAAACATACTGGCAGTCGCTGGAGGAAATGAACTGTGGAAAAGTCCATAAAGCACAAACACAGGGTGACATGACAACTCTCTGTGGGCTGGACTGTCAGCATCTGCATATCGATACTAAATTGACCCTTTGAAAACATCGTCTGAGCAATTACACCCATGAAAATGTGTCACCACTTTAGCCATTCACACACTGGCCTGATTTACTGTCCAATCTTATGAGTGACCATCTGTGTCTTTGGTGTGATTTAATGGTCAACTTCCAAAGATATTACGAATGTCTCGTTTTCTAATTAACTAAAACCAAGTATATATAAGTTGATGTGCTCTGTGTACATCTTTTCCTATCCATTTACTTTTGCTTGCTCACCTAGCCACTGTAATCACAACAGTGTTGTTTTTTATTTGGTTATTAACTGGACAAGTGATTTTATGTACATTGCTGGCTTCAACTACATGCTGCATTCAACTTTTGTAGATGTGAGATGAATATATTTCAAATTGTGGTTTTCACTTAGACCCCTTTGTATTATCTTGATAGTGGGTTTCTAATGTCTTTAAAGAGACACTCTAGTTATAATAAATTTCTTTGTAGCAATCATTTTGGCAAAACTTAAAAGAAATGTTAGAAAAGTCATTTTGTCAATTCATGTGATCAAAATTGTGAGCATAATTTTTCCTATCTAAAATGGTCCTATGATTATCTATTATAAATTATTGTAACTAAATATTTGATTAGGAATATCTTGTTTTGCAATTTCCATATACTTTGTAGGTTGTGTGTGATATTAGAATTCTGAGGGGTCTTACCACTATACCAATGAAGTTCTGACTTTTTCAGTTGTTCCAGCTGCCTTATCTGGGAATGAATGAAGGAATACATTTATGAGGTAACATCCAGTTTCTGATGATTTTGATTTCTAGTAAATGTATTTATTTATTTATTTTTAAGATTTATTTATTTGTGCATACAGAACTGGGGTGCAGGCCAGAGGCTCAGGGGCGGTGAGAGGCTTCACCAGAGACAAAGCGGGAAATAGAACAGGCAGATCGACGAAGTACACTGCTGAGGGGAGCAGCGGGCGGGTCAGGAGAGGTCTGCCACACCATGTGGTCACCTCCGGGGCAGGCGGGGATCGAACTCATGTGGAAGCGGCTTTAGATTCTCAGTGCTGTACTTTAACCCACTGCGCTACCAGGGAGGGCCTAAATTTATTTTTATTTATTAAAAATTTGATTGAGGCCCTCCCTGGTGGCGCAGCGGGTTAAAGCGCAGCACTAAGAATCAAAAGCCACTTCCACATGAGTTCGATCCCCACCTGCCTGGAGGTGACCACATGGCGCGGCAGACCTCTCCTGGCCCGCCCGCTGCTCCCCTCAGCAGTGTACTCTTCATAGATCTGACTGTTCTGTACCTTACTCTGTCTCTGGTGAGTCCTCTCACCCTCCGCATCTCTGGCCTGTACCCCAGTTCTGTACGAATAAATAAATCTTTAAAAAAAAATTTGAGTTGAAATTGGATAATACAAATAATATTACAATATCTTTAGCATAATAATCTCTTGACTCTAATTCATATACTGTGTCATAGCCAATGTTATATAATAATCATCTGTTGTGATATCTAAGACTTAGATTTTAAAATTTTGTAACTTTCCTGCATTATTTTAAAAATGTATGCTTTCTCTGGTTTGAATAACCAGAATCATGCTAAAAGAATATAAATTAGAGTAGGCATGCAATTAGCTCTCCTATCTATACAATGTAGACATATGGATGTGTGCTCAAGTAGTAATTTTCTAGATATTTGATCAACTAAAGTATATCTTTAAAATTGTAACTTTAAAACATAAAAAAATTAAATTTCCAGTTCTTGGAATTTTCTGGGACTATATTTCATCAATGGTTTTTTGTGTATTTAAAGAAAGGTTAAAATTCTAAAAGACTGAAATAATTATAGACTATATCCTATGACCACAGGACATTTTAATTAGAAATAAAATAAGTAAATCTGAGAAATTTCTAAACATTATAAGTTCACATTCTTTACACAACTCGTGTATTAGACAAAAAAATCATAATAGAAATTGGAAAACATTCAGAATTGAATTAAATAAAGACATGCTTAGAGAGATAGTTGTGGCTTTAAGTGACTATCACAGATTGGAGGAAAGATATCAAGTAACTAACTTAAATTTAAAAAAATACTAAATTGGACAGTAAAACCCAATATATCACAAGAAATAGAATAAAAGGGTGACCAAAGATTAATAAATTGACAAACCTTTGCATTGATCATGTAGCAATGTTAGAAATATAAATCACCAAAATTCAATGTCCACATATATATATTCTCTAGTACAATTTTCAGGTCTACATTTATTGTATTGGGAATCAGGAAGTGATATATATATCATGATGTATAGATATAGATATATCATGTTCAGCAGACCTTTGATCAGCAGCAATCAAAGTTCTGTTTGATTTATCTAGAGATATTACATGGATGCCAATATATGACTAGTGATGTAATATATTGTAAATATCATGTTGATATCTTAGTTACAAAAGTTTGGGAGAAATTGTTTGAAAATTGTATTGTAAACTACCACATTATATTTCATATTTCTATATTTATTGACTTGTCAGGGAGTAAGAAAATGAAATAAAGACAATGACCTTGTATTGGTATGTTTATATTCAGAGGAAAAGTGCATATTCTTTTTTAAAGATTTATTTATTTATGCATACAGAAGTGGGGTATAGGTCAGAGGTGCAGGGGTGGTGAGAGGCTTCACCAGAGACAGTGGGGAGCAGAACAGGCAGATCAACGAAGTACACTGCTGAGGGGAGCGGCGGGCGGGTCAGGGGAGGTCTGCCATGCCATGTGGTCACCTCCAGGGCAGGCAGGGATTGAACTCATGCTGTAGTAGCTTTTTGGTTTCTGAGTCCTGTGCTTTAACCCGCTGCGCCACCAGGGAGGGCCGAAAAGTGCATATTTTAACAGCTCTATATTTTATTAACTTCTTTAATGTAAAAGTTCAAATTTAACACCTTTATATCAATCTTTTAAGATATTTTAATATTTGACATGATAATAGAAGAAAACCTGTAAAATGCATTTGATTAAAGCATTATGGGTTCTGCAGATGATTTTAGAGAGTTTTAAACATCTCTTTAAGATATAGTTTTTCATTTGTGCATTGGATAATCAGCAAAGATAAGATCAATAAATTACCTGTAAGCCATTTGTTAACATCGTTCTCTGAGAATACTCTGAACATGGATTGCAAATATGTTCTTATTTTTTTGTCTTAATTCCTCTGTGGTTATATCAAAATTGAAAAATGGTCATTGTAAATGGATTCTTCAAAGTCATAAATGGAAGTATTGTATTTATGGATATCTTTTAGTTAAAATATGGTTCTTCTGACTTATTGCACATAAATGTGCTCTTTCACTAAATTACTGTTTGGAGAAATACTTAGAATACTATTTAAATGTTTGATTGCTAAAGAGATTACATGGGTATGTGTATTGTCTATATTTAGTTTTTATCTACATATAGCTGCTGATATTTCTGCATATTTTTTTTTCTTAAAAGATTTTTTTTTCCTTCCTTTCAGGTGATGCCAGAACCTAGAAGGGAACGGAATGTGTCTGCACCTCTGTCTTCCTTCTTAAATGTCAGCTCCAAAGCTTGTGCTGACAAGCTTTGGCTCTCTGTTCCTGCGTCTGGCCTTTGGACGCCCTTTGGATGACTAAAGGAATGGGGAAATGCAGATTTGTCAGAACAGGGCCCAGGAGGTACAGGAATTGATCAATCTCTGCTTTCCTTCAGCTTGAAAGTATTTGTTGCAGCTAATTAGCAGCTGAAACCTACCCAGGCATCATATGAGAGGAGCATGGTGATTGGGAGTTACAGTAGTGGTCCCATAGGCCTTTTCAAATGGGCGATCTTTCCTCAACAATCTCGGGTAGCCTGAAACTCTCAATAAGGCCATTTGCTGACTTACTCTTCAGCGCTTTATTTGTTTCATAGATTCATCAAAGAGGCTTTTCATTTCTTATGGCTTGACATTTTGAGTTTGTTTTTGGTGACATGAGCACCTGATGGATTATCTGGTATAAAGCAGGTTCTCAATAAACTTTCTTGAGAATGGGTATGTCAATAGATTGTTTTAGACAATTCCACAAATAACCTAGCCAACTAAACAGACTTTAAGAGACATTATTTAAATAAGAGACATTATTTAAAGCCCATAGGTTTTGAAAAAGTCCAAGAGCAAAGGGCTCTGATGTAATGTGCCGACACTGAAATGTAAGTCGTTACAGAGCACCTAGTAGAGCTTTGGAACTGTGTAACAGAGCAAGGTACCACTTCCAAATGGAATCTGTGTTCGAATGCCAGGGTGACTTTCCAGCTCCCTGCTGAGTTATCTTTTTCGCTGGCAGTGGTATTTCTCATTGTATTTTCTCTTCCTCAGATGATTTCTCAGGCACTGTTTTGGGAGTGAATGATACCAATTACTCTCTGAAACAAGAATCTCCAGACAACGAGCCTGTTCACCTACTTATTGGCAAAGGGCCATCCTCTGAAGGTAAGTTTTTTATTGAGATAGTCTTGCTTTATTGGAGAAACCATGGCTAGCTAGAAAATAAGATGTTAATAAAATAAGATGTTTTCTGCAGATTGGTGGCATTTGGTTATATTCTAAATTGACCCCAAAACTCAGATTACATAGTAAGTTAAACAGTATAGCTTTTCCTTAGTTTTTTATATCACAGTGTATTTGCTGTTAATGTGAAGGTTTTTTCTTTAATTACCAAGCTGAGGTCCTTGATGAGATCATTGTGCTACTGGCAAATCGTTATGTACATGAGATACAGTAGATTCTCAATGATCGAATGAACTAGAACTTTAAAGAACCAAACACAGGGACAAAGTCAGGTTAAAAATAGCAGCTATGGGCCCTCCATGGTGGTGCAACAGGTTAGGATGCAGCACTGCCATCTATCTGCTGCCGCCTCAGTGCAAGTTCGATCCCTGCCCCAGAAGTGATCCACATGGCACAGTAGACCTCCTCTGAACTTCCTGCTGCTCCACTCAGCAGTGTTCTTCGTCCGTGTGCCTGTTCTGTTCCCCATTTTGTCTCTGGTAAATCCCTGTGCCTCTGGCCTGTACCCCAACTTTGTATGAATAAATAAATAAATCTTAAAAAAAATGAATAGCAGCTAGTTGGAGATGCCCAGCTGTTTAGCCCAGCAAACGCGAAAGTATAGAGCCAGCTTTCAAAGTTGTGACTTGTGTCCTCTGGGTAACTTTGTTTTAGCACATGTTACAGAAGAGTGCTCAAAGTTTTCATAGCCCTCTGACAGGCTACACAGGAAATGTATTCACCTTTGTCACTTTCCCCCACTGTGTTCTTGCAGGTGATGACTCTTAACAGTGCGGTGGATTTGTTACTTCTGCCACCAACTTCACCAAAACAATGATACAGTCATCCTTATGCACGGAGACCCTCCCCTTCCTGCGTTGCAGTGGACACCTCCTGCAGATAAGAAATGCGTAACTGAGAAATGCTCATGTTGGGATGTCATCGCTGAGACTTTAATTTGGGCATGGTGACTGTTTCCCTTCTGCCACTTGATTCAATCCCAGGAGCCTCAGTAGAGGAAATTTATTGCACAAGAAACTCAAAATGATGGAATTGCTCAGTGCTCCCATAAATATACATTTATAATTTTCATGCCATGTGGTAAATTTAAAACATAAGATATATTTAAAAGAACTTGCATGTTTTTTTCCCCAAAATTCAAAGCATATAAAAATATCTAACATAAATTAAGTGCCCTCTTCTTTCTCAATTCTGTCCCCCAGAGTTTTCCTCTATTTAGGGAATTGTGTGCATTTTGTAAGTGGATAGATGCACACAAACGCACGTGCAGTTAATTTTGGGGGGTTCTCTACACATTCTTCTGCAAATTGCCTTTTATTTAACAGTTTTTCAATGCCCTTTTCTATTTCAATAGTACACACCTTTGTCATTTGTTGAATGACTGCATGATTGTTTTGTAGATATAATGAAATTCAGGTCTTAAGCATTTCTCATTCAAAGATATTTATGTTAGCACCAAATTTCTGTGCAATGAGCCTCCCTATATAGCAATAATTTTGCAATTGTCTACTATATCATAATAAATTTCTTAGCAGTTGAAGTACTGGGATTAAGGAGATAAACATTTTTCAAATTTTGAAAATTATTACAAGATTTCCTTTAAAATGTGGTAACAACTTTACCCGCAAATGGCAATGAATGAGATTGCCATCTCCCACAACTTTACAAATAATGGATTTTATAAAAACTTAAAATCTTTGCAAATGTTATAGCCCAAACTATTGTCTTAAACTGTATTTCTTTTGTTTTTTAGTTTAATCATTTTCTCCATGTTTATTAGTCATCTGTATTTTTTTAATTTCTTCTTTATGTCCAATTTTGGGGGTGGGGGAGGATTTAGTCTTTTCCTGAACTCATTTGTTATTGGGGGAATGAGCTTTGGATTGTCAAGCATTACAGATATTTTTACACACTCTAAACTTTGTTTTTATTACAAGAATGTGTATGATTGTTATATGTCCAAGTATAACCATGTCTGCTTCTATGGCTTCTGAGTTTCATGTCATTTTGAAAAGATATTTATACTGATTCCATAAAACTCTTCACCTATGTTAACTTCTAATTATTTTGTGGTTTTTAATTCAAATTCGTAAAATCATGAGAAATTTTTTTTATTTGAAATCTTAAAATTGCCAAGTTATTTGCCATTATTTGCGATTATTTGCCAATAATTGCGCATTTATCTGTAATGCCATCTTGCACATATGCTGTATTCTCATCTGTGACTGGCTCCATTTTTGTTCTGTGGATCTGTGTGTCTCTTCTTCTGCCTCCTGTCTCATGTGTCTTCTCATTGGAAGAAATTACAGTTTAGACTGCAATTTCCTCAACTTTAATAAATTAATATGGGGGAAAATTGGTTCTTAATAATGTAACTCTTCCTATCCAAGGACAAGGTATGTCTTTCTTTTATTCAATAACTTACTAATGGCTGATATTTTCACTATGCAATGGGTATATTTTCTGTCAGCTTATTTTCATGATAATTTACTGTTTCTGAAAGTCAGTTTTATTTTGGGGGATAAGTGATCACTTTACTCTTTGTCATGACTTTTCAGATTGTTTCAAATATGTACTAAATTCTTTGCAAATATTGATAGCTTGTATGCTCCCTTTTTAATGATCTGGATTTTAGTTATGTTGAGAAGGTTACTGACTGGTACTTGTGGAACACTTATGTGATTGTGGAAATATCGCTTCCCTTGATTTGGGTTTTAAGACAATGTTTCTTTGGTTTGGCTAATCTGGTATCCAAAAAGACTCCCAGAAGGAGATATGATCAAGGAAACTGAGTTCTTTATACCTTTAAGAGCAAGGGAAAACATCACTTTGGCAAAACTAAGTAGTGTTTCAAAGACAGGTGAAAAGGACTTTTGGTTCAGGACTGGTAGGTTTAGCAGTAGGTGAGAGAGTTAGGTGAGGGTCTTGACTTGAGTCCAGAAAATTGCCTGATAATAAGCTGTTTCGCCTATGTAAGATGTTATCAATCATATGAGAGCTATTTGTGTAGATGAGCAAGTTGTGCAATAGTTTTATCTTCTTAGATTGGACTCTGCAGGGTAGTTTCCAAGTCTCAGTTCTAGTAAGTTATTTTGATGTGGGTGGTCTCAAGCATCAATATAAGGTGCTAATTTTAAATTGGACAGATTTTTATGCATCATGTTAGGAAAATCTCCTAAATTTTATATTTTTCTAAGGAATTTTCATCAAAGTTAGGTGGTAGAGATAATCAATTATTTTTGCATAAATAATTGTATTTCTTAATTATACCTTTATCATTGTGAAATAATCTATTTTCTATTATTGAGGTTTTCTTTTTTTTTCTTGAATGAACAAGCTCCACCTGCTTAAAGTGTTTTATATCTACTATAGAAATATGAGTATCTCATTTGATTTGGAATTTTTTTCAAGCTTAGTACTAAATGAGCTTAATTTGTAATTTTTTTTCTATTTTTATCATGTTTTGATATGAGTTTCCTGGTCATGTTAAAATAATTTTGAGATTTTTTTAAAAGATTATTTATTTATGCATACAGCACTAGGGTACAGGCCAGAGGTGCAGGAGTGGTGAGAGGATTCACCAGAGACAGAAAGGGGAGCAGAACAGGCCGACTGACTAAGTACACTGCTGAGGGGAGCAGCGGGTGGGTGAGGAGAGTCTGCTGAGCCATGTGGGTCACCTCCAGGGCAGGCATCAAACTGATGCTTCAGTGGCTTTAACTTCTCAGTGCTGTGCTTTAACCTGCTGTGCCACCAGGGAGGGCCCAATTTTGAGATTTTTTTTTTTTTTTGTTCTCTATGCTATTCAAAGGTTTGACAGGATCTAGCATTAATGTCAATGATTAAGCAAACACACCAATTCAATCATCTGAACTCTCCTTTGTTTTTCATGCTTTGGAGTGGAATTAAGGCTATGCCTTTTCTTGATGAAATAAATTGAATTTTTAGGATCACTTGTACTCCTTCCCCCTCCTCCTCAATTAGTTCTGTGGTGTATATATATATATTTTTTTCAGTATTATAGTTTATTTCTATATTTTCATGTATGCCTTTGTGTCTTTTCTAATAAATTCCTAATAATAACTTGTTTTTGATAATTAAATATTCACTCTGCTCTGAGTTTTATAAAACTTTTATCATGAACATATTATAAATATGCAAACTCTGAGGAGGAAAGTATAGTAAAATTGCAGATACTAGGAATCTGAATTCCGCCATCATCAACATTTTGTCATATTCAATTAATGTCATTTGCACAGATTTATTTATTCATACAGAACTGGGGCACAGGCCAGAGGTGCAGGGGGTAAGAGACAGAGTGGGGAGCAGAACAGACAGATGTACTGAAATACACTGCTGAGGGGAGCAGCAGGCAGGCCAGGAGAGGTCTGCTGAGCCCTGTGGGTCAGCTCCCTGGCCGGGGATTGAACTCATGATGCAGTGGCTGTGGCAGCCTCCTAGTGCTGTTGCACCACCAGGGAGGACCTATAAATATTTTCTAATAAGTTAGGGAAATAGTGATAATTCTTCTCCCCAGAAAAGTTTTAATATTTTAATTTTTTAAGTGTAATGTATGTTTCGAGGTTTCCAGGGTAAAAGGCACTCAACAAAAGGTAATTCACCTTAATTCTGTTCTCCATCACTATCAGTTTCCCTTCCTGGATGCAAGTGTTACAGTTTCTTGTTTTCTTTTAACAAACACACACACATCCTGAAATGTGTGTGTGTGTCTATATACAAATAACTTTTATACTGTTCTGTAACATACATATTTACATAATGTATAATTTAAAAAATTGTCTAGTAAGTTATTTCATATCAGTCTTTGAAACATTATTTTAATATTTGTATTTACATATTTGGAATAGACATAGTTAAATGCATAGATCTTACTTGTATAATTTAATCAATTTTGTTAGTTATTTAGGAAACAATATTTTTCTTACATGAGAAGCTTCGTATACTGCCTCCTTCCAGCCAAACTTAATTCACATCTAATATTCTAATTTCTATCATTGTTAAATTAGTTTTGCCTTTTCTTGAAATTAATATAAATGTAACCACACAATATTTCTTGCTTCTTTGGTCATCATATTATTTATTGAGTTTCATCCATGTTATTCCCTGTATCAGTAGGTTTAAAAATTTTTCATTTTAGTTGCTGAGAAGCATAGCATTAAATGTCTACTCATTCTCCTTTTGAGGGTTATCTAGGGCATTTCCAGTTTTAAGCTATTTTGAACATATTAGCAGATGAAATTTACTTGATTACAATGTAGAATTTGCCTAACTTTTAAGAAACTGCAGGAGTTCTGACAGGAGGGAAGCTTTTCATACTCAACCAATAATAAAAGAGATTATCAGTTAAAGTGCTTGTGAAATGGCATCTTCTCATTTTAATGTTTAGGTTAGTCATATAGGTTAGTCATTTCAGGAGATAAATTGTTTTCATGAGGCTAGCTCAGTCATTAATCTTCTGTAGTAAAATTTGTTTAAAACTTTTCAAATTTTACTTATTATTTTCAAATAATTCTGGACTTGAAGGAAATTTCCAGTAGTATTGAGACTTCCTATTTATTCCTTACACTGCCTTACTAGTATTAGTATGTAATAGAACTGTTGTTACACTGTTAATACATGTAACATTTATTGGTATCTGGAGATTAGCCTTGATTTGTCAGCCTCTTGTTTGGGAGGGACCTGCCCTCCATCTTTGAAAGTCCCTCTCTTTTTTTTAAACTCATACCTTGACATGTTTAAGTAATACTAGACCAATTTTGTATATTTCTCAGTATGAATTGGTCTAGCATTTTGTCATGATTAGATTGAAAGTTAGGCGCTTTTAGGCAGAATAACAGTGACAGTTATGTGTGTTTTTGGTGGGGTGTATCAGGCTAGCTTAGGTCATTATGTCTTATTTCTGCTGGTGTTAAATATTACCTTGATTAAGGTGGTGGATGCCAGCTTTCTCTATTTCAAAGCTGTCATTTTTCTCTTTGTAATTAATAATTTTGTGAAGGGTTCCAGTGAAGTCACACACATATCCTCTTCCTCAATACTTCACTTCATAGTGCCCATCGATGCACTTGCCTAGAGCAGTTACGGCCATGAAGTTTGTCTGATGATGGTTTCCTGCTTCTATGATGCTTTCTTCACTTCCTCATTAAAATTTGACTCTAAAGAAGGGTGCCTCCCCCATTTATGTGTGTGTTCAGTTGTTTGACATCAGTATGGATATATTGGTATTTATTTTTATTATATAGACTTACGTATATTGCAATAGCTATTTTTATTTCTAAAACTTTTCCAGAATTGACCATCAGGAGCTCTTTCAATCTGAGCTCTCTGTTCTTTTCACAAGCCCACTTAATTTTTCTTAGCACTTCTTGACATGTGATTCACCAAGGTATACTTGGCTTATTTTGTATTTTTCACCTCTATACATGCAATCAATCATTCCTTCAAGGAGTTCTTGTTCCTTGCATTTGAAAATAATACTTAGTAACCAAGACCTGAGTGTTAACATATACTCATTGCTATTGGGATTCATTTTGTCAAGGCCCTACTGGTTCAGAGTTGGAAAATAGATATTTGTCCTCTCACATGTATGCATATATCTAAATTATTTCTCTCTAGCTCTGTGTGTGTGTATCCACACTGATGTTTCTGATTACAGCCCAATATCACTGGCTTTATTTTAATCTCCCCTTTTCCATATTTATAATTTCTTTCTCCACAATAAACCTACCTTTCTATACACAATATGGTTTCTTATTTCTTATATAAACCCAATAGACATCAGTTAGTTTTAGAATTGCTAAACTGTACCACTTTTTAAAAAAATTACTGACTCAAATAAAATACTTAAATATTCTTTTTTTCTTTGCCCTATTGTACCCAGTTAACATAATGTTTTGCAAACTTGCTTAGGCTGGCTATTTTCCCCTCCAAGCTACTACATATCCTAATCATAAAATCAGTTACTTTTCTCACTCTTTTAATTCAATTTGATTTGACTATGAACTTTTTCCTATGTGAAACATTACTAGGGTTCTAAGAATTAAATTTGTGAAAACCATCTGTCTGCTGCACGGTAGTAATTCCATTCCTCCTCTCTTCTCATCCTATTGTCATATAGAAACTGTGTATAACTGATCTCACAGTGCTCACTTACCTTTTCTGTTTCTCATAATAGAAAATTTGTTCCCAAGTGAGCAAATACATGTATATTTCATCACATTCCTTCCTTGGTACATGATTGATAACAAACTACTGTCATAGTTTGCCTTTCCCACTTAATGTATAGTTTTTATTGAATTATTTGATCTTTTTGCTGAAAGTGAATTGTTTTTCCTTTTTATGCCATTCTTGTTAAGTGAAGACATATTAAGTCTTGAAATAAGGTAGTATGGGTTCAAAACTAATGTATGTTTAAGACTATAAGCATTACACTAATGGATCCCACACACTTTAATATATTGTTTCAATTAGCACTTAATTCAGAAATTTTCCTTGTGAATTATTCCCAACTGTGATTTTTTAAGCAGATTATTTAATTTCCTAATATTTGGAGTCTTTCCAGATAACCTTACTGACATTTTAATTATTATGGTAAAAAAATGTAATATATCAACTTTTCCAATTAATTGAGACTACCATTTTATTTATCTTGATGATACACACATTAATATGTGTTTGGCAGTCACTGACTGAGCATAATGATCTACAAATGCTAATAATTAAAGGTGTTTATTTAGAATTTAGATGTTTTTTATGTCGTTAGTGGTGTGTTTTTTGTTTTGTTTTGTTTTGTTTTTTACTTTGCCAGTTACTGAGAGAATTGTTTATTTATTTTTTTCTGCCCACAATTGCAATTTTATCTTTCCCTTTTAGGTCTCTCATTGCTTTTTAGGTATTTGAAGATCTTTCAGTTTTCATGCTTTCATAATATCACTTCATTAAAAATAAAAACAAGGTGATGTTGGTTTACAATAGTGTATCAGTTCTGTTCCATTGGTCTGTGTGTCCATTTTTATCCCAATATCATACTAGTTTGATTACTATAACTTTGTAGTATAGTTTGAATTCTGGAAGTGTGATACTTTTGTTTTTCCTCCTTTTTGTATCATGACTTCTTGACAAATTTCCCTGATTTGGTATGTCTCCTTAGATGTACTTGTCTTAAAGTCTACTTTGACGCATATTGCAATATCAGCACCAACTTCCTTATGCTTACGCTTTGACCTATCTTTTTCTTTTTACCTTCAATCTGTGCCTTTATAATGTTTCTATGGTAGACAACATACAGATTTCTCTTGATTTTTATCAGTTTTAACCATCAGTGCTTTTTAAGTCTTTTGGAAAATGTTTTATTCACATAAGTAGGATTTGTACCTACTGTTTAGGATTTTCCCCCTACTTATCCCTTTTACTATTTCTATTTTCCTGGCTTTGTTTCATTCTTTTGAGAAATAATTGGACAATTGTTCAAATGTTGAATTAATTAATTAGATACATTTTAGTATTCTCTACATTTTTATTATGCCTCTACTTCTATTGTTTTTTTAGGGGTTCACTATGGATTATGACATGGCCCTTTAATTTTTGACAGTTAATTGCACACTTCATATAAGTTGTAAATTCCTTATAGCAAAATAATTATATTTAAGAACTCCTTTGCCTTCTGTTCTCATGTCATTTTTTAGATCTATATAGGATATAAAAATCAACATATTAAAAATTCCCTTTCTTTAGCTAATGCTCTTTAAGTGAATTGGTAGAATATTTATATTTACCCGTATATTTACCACTTATACTTTGTTCCTTCCTGTTTCCCTCTTCTGCTCTCTCCTTTTAGCCTAAAAAACTTCCTTTAGCATTCCAGCATTGGAGGTTTATTAACAATAAATTCTTTCACCTTCAATTTGTCCAAAAGTATATTTTACCTTCATTTTTGCTGGATATAAAATTATGGGTTGTCATGTTTTTCTTTCAGCAGCTTAAATATATTATTTCATTGTTTTAGACAATAATTCAGCTATCTCCATGATGCATATTTAATGTACTCTTTTCCTCTCTTTATTGGAAGTTTTTCTTTGTAATTTTGCATCCAAGTGTGTTATCTTTTTATTTGTGATATTTGATGTTTACTGAAAGTCTTGATGGTCTTCATAAATTTCTTTATATTTTCAACTCTTGTTGCTTCCAGTACTTCTTATTATCATGATCCCTCCCTTCTCATTAGGACTAAAATTATACCTATGCTGTAATACTTTTTTCTGCTCATTTTTTTTAAAGCATCTGTCTTTTCTGGTTCATTTTCAACCTCTGGTTTACAGAATAGTTTGTCAGCTTTTTCCAGTCTTTCTTAAAAAATTTCACTTTGCTTCTAGTCCTTTCACTTCAGAATTTTTTTTGTTTCATTTTTATAATTTCCATTTCTCTTTATACTTCCTTTATATTCATTATGAGCATCTTTTTTTTTATTTTTTTTTATTTTTTTTTATTTATTCGTACAGAACTGGGGTACAGGCCAGAGATGCGGAGGGTGAGAGGGTTCACCAGAGACAGAGCGGGGAGCAGAACAGGCAGATTGACGAAGTACACCGCTGAGGGGAGCAGCGGGCGGGCCAGGAGAGGTCTGCCTCGCCATGTGGTCGCCTCCGGGGCAGGCGGGGATCGAACTCATGCGGAAGTGGCTTTAGTTTCTTAGTGCAGTGCTTTAACCCGCTGCGCCACCAGGGAGGGCCCCATTATGAGCATCTTTTAATTACTTTAGACATAATTTACTGGATTCTTTAAAGTCCTAATCTGTTAAAACCACATCTAGGTCCTCTCTGGATATATTTCTATTGACATTCATGTATTTGGAGGCTTGGTAGAGTGTGAAGAATAATTCAGAGCATATATATTGGTTTTTACAACAGATACTTTTTTTTTTCTTTCAGAATAATTTAGAGCATATATTGGGTTTCACAACAGATACTTTTATTTTTTCTTTCTTGACACCTAAAATTATAATTCTGGGTTTTATACTAGATTAAATCCAATCTGTATTATAGCAATCATACACAGGATGGGCCAAGTGTAAATGTAGCTGTAGTGATCACTGGTAATAAAGTGAACTACATTAACACTTAGTGGATTAAGATAATTCATAAATGCATATTAGAGCCATACAACAATCACTTAAAACTGCTAAGAACTACAACTAAAAAGTAAGTAGTAACAACTAAAATACAATAAAAAAGATTTTGGTTAATGCAAAATAACACAGTAAAAAATGAAAAGAGGAGCTAAGTATATAGGAATATATTTTTAAAAAAGTAACAAAATGGCAGACCTAAAGCAAACCATATTTATAATTAATTTAGCTATAGTCTCAATTGGTCAAACAATTGGCAAGGAATTTAAATGATTCTTCAAATTTTCTTTGTAGTTTTTTTTTAATCTCATGGATTTTGTATATTTTTTGTTTTATGATATTTTATTCCATGATATTTTTAACAGGTTCAACTTTATCTTTTTGTGGACTATATTCCTGATCAAGAGTATCTTATTTTTCTGTTGAAAAGTTTTTAGTCTCAGATGTGTCCTTTCATTGAAAACATTTTACTGCATTACATTTTAAAATTTAACAACTTTTTAAACTGGGTGTTTTAATTCTATTCTTATTTATATAACAGGCAGTATTATTTTTATTTGACTTTGTCATCTTATAATTCTCTCTTTTTCTTACATGTTTTATGAATTTATTCCTTTTTTTATGTAAATTCTGTTTCTTCCATTCTACCCATTTAGAAGATACATTGCATTTATGTTTTCATTAGTTTAGGTTACTTACAGACTTTAACATTTTATGGGAAAGAAGTCATTTTTTCACTTGATGAACTTAATTGAGACCATTTTATTTGAAAGAAGAGGTTAATATGTTCTTTCATTCCTTACTAATGAAATAAAATAATTATTGACTATGATAATAAACGTTTTATTTACTAAGTGCACACTTAAAAGTGGTAGGTAATGAAATGTTTTTACATGCTAGTTTTTTAAAATATTCTTATTTGCCCTGAGATATATTTAGAATGTTTATTAATTTGACATATACATGTAGTATATTTTATGTGTATCTGTGTAATGAGGATGCTTGTGCTGCTCTCCTCATCTTACTCTTTTTTTTAATAATTGGTTAAGGTAATATTTGAACCCAAACATATCTTCACTAAAAAACTGTTTGCTTACTGTGGTACCTTGATGCTATTCACACACTAGCTTCACTTTGCTGGCATAATCTAAAATTTTAATGGATTATCACACTTGTATTTGCAGTTATAATAGATTACAGTAACTGTATGGATACATTATATTTTCAGTTATTTCATCATTGCATTCTTTTTTCAGCTTTAGATATCATGACCAATAATTAATTACAGATCAAAGAAAATTTTGTTGTTTCCTCTTACTCCAATTTACCACATTCACATCACTCTTTGTTCTCTTTTTTGCGATTGGCAGTATTATGTTCTCAAGATTTGTTCAAGAAGCACTCTGGAAATGATGCAATTCCCCAATCTTTACATTATTAGTCTTTCTTTACTTTTCCTCAAAATAAGTCTTCAGAGTTGTATCTTTCCATTATAAATGAAAGGTATATATCACAATACATTAAAGGGGATTCATAAACTTGTATAACCGTGATGGGTCTAGCTTCAGTCTTGGTTGAATCTGGAAGTACAAGATCAACAGAAGCATCTGAACTCCTATTTCCTTCCCATCTCTTAGCTCTATTTCTTTTTTCCTTTTAAGACTTTTATGCATACAAGAGCTGCGGAGCAGTCCAGACGTGCAGGGGGTGAGAGGATTCCTCAGAGTGGGGAGCAGAAAAGGCAGATTGACTGAAATACACTGCTGAGGGGAGCAGTGGGTGAGAGAGGAGTGGTCTGCTGGGCCATATGGGTCAGCTCCCAGGCCAGGAATCAAACTCATTCTGCAGTGATTACAAATAGCTTCATAGCGCTATGCTTTAACCCCTTGCACCACCAGAGAGGCCCATAGCTCTATTTTTTTACTTTGTTTGATTCTGCAGTCATTTTTTTCTTTATACAACTGGACAAAAGGCCACTTGAGGCCTAAATTCAACTATCTGCTTTGTAATATTCGTTAAAAAAAAAAAGTAAGATGTGAACTTTTTTTCTCCCCTTGTCCATACATGTCCAAGAGTGGGCAGGGGTTGGGCCTGACAAATCAAGATTTTTACTGACCCAAGAATGGGAACTCTTGAGTAGTCTGTTCATCCCCAGTGGAGGTATCATACCCCCTGGTTACCAAGTTCACCAGTACCTCATAATCTGAAGGAGATTGTCCCCTAGCAGGGAAAGGAAATTAGTTACAAATGTGGTCACACATCTATAAAGTATAAATAAAGTGATCAAGCACTAGTGTGTCAAGTCTTCATGACCATGGGTGTCATGTTAATAGTTATTACCAACTTAAGTTATCAGACACCACCTGCCACCAAATATGCATCACAGTGTGAAACACTACAGCAGATTCCCTGCTGCAATGAGTTTGTAAATGAATCATCTAGCTGTTCCTGATTTGTGTTTCTGTCAAAGCTCAGTTTTCTAAGGATCTTAGAAGCCATACGATCAAAGTGGTGGAGAGTTCCTTCCTTTTGGGCTCTTATGATTTAGAACCTACTTTTATCAGGGCTTTAGGAATTGGTGGATTAGTTTGTTTATTAGGGTTTAGGTTTCAGGTTTCTTATGTGCATATACAGGTCCCTGAAGCACTGGGCTAAAGGGAAGTTTGAGAGAACTCCTTGAAATATGAAGCATCCAGTACTGTTACTAATCATGGTACTTACGTGGTGACTCTACCTTTAGAAAAAAAGGATTCTTTCTGTCTTGGTCTTAGGCAGCAGAAATGAATAACAGCATTACTTCCTTCTTGATTTAGTAACCTAAATGGGTTCTTTAAAGGGCCATCAGTATTCACCTTCCATTCATGAATAGAGTGCTTCTCTGCAGGTGTTGGTGAAGATTCCTCCTCTCACTCTGGCTTGGGAAGAACATGGCTATTGTAGAGTTTCTAGTTTTATGATCATTTGCCTCTCAGACCTCTAACATTTTGTAAGACAGAAAGGCTTTCCATACAGCTGAGGTTATAACCTGACTTTGAAAGGGTAGCTAGTTTGGCATCTTTTCTTTGTAGCAGCAGCATCATTGATGACATACACACCCTAAAAATCATTACATGTTGCATAAAAACCCTAAGAGTCCAGGTGGTGAATATCCAAGACATTATGTCAGTGCACAGTGCTTTGGTGTCACCCCAAAATCATTGCTGCTTTTCAATGGGGAGTCCCATCAATCAAATGTGGAATATGAGAACATGGTGTATTTTACATACACAAAAACCTCTTTACAGATTCAGGAATGTGCAATTTCACACACAGTAACCTATAAGTGCGCACATATGCCAACCATTCTTTCAATCAGGTGTGAGACTTAGTGCGTGTGAAGAACTGTGTAAAAGTTAAGAGGATAGAATGAAGAAAGCTCCTTTGAGGTGAGTATCAGAGATGCAGGCAGATATAACAGAAGGCACAGGCCACTGGCGACTTCACCTTGACTGTCTGCACTATACTGAGTTCCATGGGAGCAGTCAGAGGAGGGTGTGGCCTGTGTGTGTACAATGATTGGAGTAGAGGACACCTCAGCAATGCTTCTCTATTAAAACAAACATCAAAACATGAATGATTGAAGGAATGGCACAAGCAGCTGTCCTTGCTCTGGGATGTTACTTGTAGTTATTACTTTCATGGATGAGAAAGCCATGTCTGGAGTGAGCCTGTACTTAGTATCATGATGAGATTGAGTTTTTGAGGTCATGATTGATTTTTCAAATTTACCATAAATGGCAAAGGTCATCAACATAATACTGGATATACTTAAACTGAAGCAATTCCTCTTTAAAGCAGTATTTTGTTTTACATTCTGTGGTGAATATGCAAACAGAGAAAAAACATGAGCTGTCATTATCATTAGCTAGGCCTTGCCATAGACCAGCATCATGCTTTACCCTGTATCTATGTCATTTTTCTTATTTGCAGCCATGTATGTGCCATCTATGCAAGGCTTAGATCCAATTAATCGTGGAGAAACTTCAATGTTTAATAATCACAAACAATGTCTTGGACATGCACTGCAGTGCAGAACAGCTTACCAGACTCTAAACAGAATCCCCGTTACAATAAAAATGCATCTCCAAGTACTTTCATCTCCCCTTTAAATCCCTACTTCTAGTTGGAATGTTTCAGTATTAAATGGTTATGATCCACTTTCATGTTTAGTCTTTAGACATTCAGAAAACCCCCAAATGGAAAGAAACATCTTGAAGTATTCCTTGAAAATGCTTGTTTTTCCAGGATAGCTTGTTTTATGTCACTAAATAACTGGGGGCAAGCCAAGTGAAGAGTAAGGGATATATCACTAGTGGATATCCTGCATGGTGGAGGTAGAAAAGTACTGAGGCAATGATGGAACAATAAGAAACATTATCCTCATCAGACATTTTTATAGCAACTAAGCTATTCCAGACTCCTGTGAGGGCTGTTTCATAGAATTCTATCATCTGACCTTTAGGTCTAACCTGGATATTATTTCCTCCATTACAAAGATTAGAAAACCAGGGTAAATAATGACTAAGTAGTATGTATTTTAGTTTAATTTCTAACTCCTGGATTCAAAGTCCATGATATAGGGTATTTGCTAGAAGATATTTTCAAACCCTATAGTATTTTAAAGTGGAATATGTTTTAAACTAACCCTAAAGATAGTTGTGGAGCATATATGTCTGAAAAAGGATCCTCTAGGCAGTGGAGAAACAATGGTAGCAAAACAGTAAGGGTCACTGCAAGTGTGGAAACAATGTATAGGTGCAATTACATGCTTGTTAAGGGAATGGATGCGGGAGTAAATGGCCTGGATTTAGATTCCTACACAAGGTTTTCCTTGTTGTAAGAGAAGGTGAGAATTTGTCAGCCACTAACAAAATTAAATGATGTTGGGGAATGTCTTACTGAGAACAATATTTGGCACATTATATATGTTCAGTAAATATTACCTGTGATTTTAAGAAAGCATACATTTAAAACTCATTGATTATGTTATATAGAACAAGTGCTGGTTCCTGAAAGTTATCACTAAACCATCTTATTCCCTATGACAGCAAGACATGGCCTACTTTGGCAATTTTGGTTGTATGTCAAAACGGAATGGATATTTTGAAACACATTTAAGATGGGTCTTTCAGTGTTTGGGGCTTGTGGAAAGAGGAAACAAGACAAAATTCTTGAGTGGTTAAGCTTGAGTTCCAGCATCAACAATTAGTTTTTCTTCTTCTTCCAGAATTAATTCATCTGATAATCTCTCACAGAGGATAAACTGAGTCAAAATAAAACCTGAGTAATGATAGAGACTTGTTTAAAGGCAAGATTGTGTTGCTTCCAAGTAGAGTCTAGAAGGCAGGCAGTCATTGACCAAAATCAAAATGTCAAATTCCTGCCCAATGTGCCAGACACAGCCCATAAACAGTTTCATTAATCCAATACTTACCTTTCAGAGCTATCCAATGATCTGCCTAAAGCAAAAATACCCTTGTGAGATTGTTAAGTGTGCTGTAATGTTTGTGTTACACAAAGAATTGTTTAATCCAAAGAAATGAAATTCATAGTATCAATATCAGTAGTAGACCTAAAGCAAAGGAAAAGCAGTTGAGTCTACATGTAAGATCTGTGAGAAGCTGACATCTCCAAATAGACAACGTCTGCACTCTAGCTCTCATGCAAGCTCTAGTCCTCTGAAAATTCCATTACAAAACCTACTTCCACAAAAGATGTACCAGTGTTTGCTAGGCTCAAGAATCTCCTTTTCCAGGTGCAACCATGTAGGGACTTTAGATTTCTGGTTGTTTAGCTTGTTGTGTTTCCCCTGTTATCTGTTAATTGAATCTCAATTATTTATTCATGTCAAGGAATTGGAACTGAGAGAAACTGAGCGACTTACAGAGGAGAAGATATAGAAAACCCACAGTCAGTCTGGTTGTGTGCTCTCATCACTTAACACATAACTTGTAACCAGGTATTAGATTTTTACTAAAGACTAATTAAAATGTAATAAATAATAGATTTCTTTTTTCTTATAAGTAAATAGTTAAATGAAACCTTATACATTTGGATTAGAAATAAAAGGATGCAAGTTGAAACATGCCTATGTATGCCACATTTCTGTTGGCTCTTGAGTGGAAGCCATCTTTCTCTCACCCAGTTATCTACTTTTTTGGAAAGTCTTAGAACATTTCCTTCCAAAGATAATCTTCTAATGGGTTCCTAAGATTTCTTAGGTTGAGGATTCCAGTTATGATTTTAGATGACTTATGCCTCTTTGGTTAAAAGATGTCACTCACAAATCTCATTTTACTTCTGGATTATTATGCCTTTTTGGTTAAAAGATGTCACTCACAAATCTCATTTTACTTCTGGATTAGTTTTTGCTGTAGCTGATGGGGTTCTTTCAGAGTTCAAAAACTGTCTTGGGTCTTGGGAAACACCCAGGGTTATTGGAGAAATGTACAATCTCAATACTTTGTCATTTCTGAGAAAGAAAGTGAATGATAGGATTTAAAATTGATATTGTGGCACCCATATCAATGTTTAAATTTGCAAAGCTTATCTTTAATGATAAATGTCTAATGTCCAGGAAAAAAACTTGGACAAAGGCTTGTCCCAGTTGAAAGAAGGACATTCCCCTCACTCCAGCACCCCCTACTGTTTCTATCTTACCAACAATTTTAAAATCCCACAATAGTCAGTAGAGATCAGTGCTTTCAGGAAACAGATTTGGAACATTTGAGCTGGGTAGAGTGAAATGAGATTAATGACTAGATAACTGGAGAAATACTTAGGAAGGCCATAAGCAATTTTTCCCTCTGTTTTAAAAAACAGACTTATTTGAAAGTTATCAATCATTCAAGTCTCCTAAAGCATCCCATCAGTAAACTTCAGAATAATAACAACAAAGGATTCCAGTTTTTAAAAACTGTAGGTTACCAACTCTTGCAGGGGAGGAATACTTAGGGGAGCCCAGAGTCAAGAAAGAAGATATAAACACACTGAAGGAATTTGGCCATTCTGATAACCTCTCCCAGCAGCAAATGTTAAGTACAACCCATTTCCTAGTCAGCATGTAATAAATCTTATAGCCTGATGATCTCAATTCCTAGTTCCTATTCAACAACAACAACAAAAAATTTAGTACATGTCAGGGGAAGAAAGACCTGAAAAGACAAAGCAATTAGTAGAATAAGACTCAGGATACAGTTGTTAAGTTCACAAATTGGAAATTTAAAACAACTGATTGGTATGTAAAGATCTCTTACAAAAGTTGAAGGCCTCATGTAAGAACAGATGTGTTATATGCAGAGAAATGAAACTAAATTAAATAGATACTAGAGAACAAAAACAAACAAACAAAACTATAAAATGAAGACTGCCTTTAACTGGTTCATTAGGTTCAACACAGCAAAAGAACGAAAAATTACTTTGAAGATAATTCAACAGAAATTTCACAGAATGAAACAATGAAATAAAGGAAATTTCAAGCAAAACATCTAAGAACTGTTGAACAATTTAAAAAATGCTTAGCAGACGTAGCTGGAATACTAAAATGAGAGGAAATCGTAAGAGCAGAAGAAATACGTGAAGAACTATTGGCCAAGGCTGTCCCCAAATGGTTGACAGACACCAAACTACAAACACAGGAAGCTTACAGAATGCAAATGGTTGGGGGTGGGGGACATATGTCAAAATAATAGCAGTAATGCAATCTTAAGTATGTCATATCCAAATGCAGGAAACTAAAGATGGAGAAACGGGAGGCCTGGCTGTAGAGAATTACAGTGGACTTCTCATTAGAAGAGAGTAGAATATCTGCAATATTTAGTATTGCAGAGTAAAAAAAAAAAAATTGCCAAGAGATTTCTATCCATCAAAGTTACCCTCAAAGATAAAGGGGAAATAAAGACTCTAATACAGACCAAAAATGAGAAATTTCTTCCTTCAAGAAATGTAATGTAAATGTTCTTCAGGTAGAAAAGAACTTACACAGGTCGGAAACTTGGATCTCCATAAAGAAAAGAGCATGGGAATTGGGTAAAATTAAATCATTTTTATTATTCCTTAAAAATCTAAATATTTTGTAAAGTAATATTTGCAATGCATTGGGTGGTTATGGTGTATGAATAGTGAAAGTAGTTACAGCAATGTCAGAAAATACAGGAAGGAAAGGTTGGAAGTACTCTGATATAATGAGCATATACTACATTGCCAAAACTCATAGAGGGAGAAATACTATTATAGAAATTGAGTTAACAATCTTCCAAAAAGAAAACACCAAGCCCATGGAATTTCACCAAATATTTAAGGAATAATAATACCAATTCTTCACCATAGCTTCTTTGCATTAAATTATCATTACCCTAACACTAGCACAAGATAAAGACATTACAGTAAAGGAAAGCTGCATACTAGTCTATCATAAGCATTGACATAACAATCCTCAACAAAAGATTTGCAATTTGAATCCAACAATATACACACACACACACACACACTGAAACCAAGTGGAATTTATTCCAGGTATGCAAGGAAGTTTAAATATTAAAAAAAAAAGTCACTGTATTCCATCACCTCAAAAGAATACCAAGAAAAATTCATTTAGTCCTGCAAAAGCATTTGACAAAGACCAATGCTCATTCATGATAAAAAAAAAAAATCTCAGGAAATTGTGAATACCAGGGCATGTTCACAGTGTCATAAAGAACATCAGCAAAACCCCCTACAGATTACATTTTGCTCACTGGGGAGACTGTACACTGATTTTAGAAAAAGGCAAGGGTGTCCTCCTGCACCACTTCTATACGGTATTATGCTGGGACTCATAACTAGTACAATAATGACAAGATGAAGAACAAAGAGCCAAACATTACAATAGAGAGCTAAAACTGTACTTATTCAGAGTTGATGATTGTCTAGAAAACCCTTAAGAATCCACCAAGCAAAACAAAACAAAAATCTCCTGAAGTGAAATGAGTATAACAAGGTTAATGGATACAAGGTTTCATCTATACCAAAATCGATTGCTTTTCTATACACCAGCAATGGCCTGCTTAATTTGAAATAGATTAACTTTTAAAATATTAACAATTGCACAAAAAGAGAAATACTAAAGATATAAACCTAAAGTATATATAGCATGTAAAATACGAAAAGTAAAAATCTCTGATGAATCAAAGACAATGTAAATAATGGACAAATATTCTGTGTTCATGCATTGAGGTTCAGTGTTGCTAAGATGGCAATTCTTCCCAACTAGAGCTATGGGTTCAATGAAATCTTACTCAAAACCCCAGAAAGTTAATTGTAGGTATCAACAAACTAATTCTGAAATGGAAATATATTACAGAAATATAAAAGAACTAGAGTTGAGCCACATATAATGATGAACAAATTTAGAGGACTCATATTACCTTATTTTAGGGATTTTACTGTAAGCGTACAGTAATCAAGACAGCAATAATGCCAAAGGAGGGACGTATAGGTCAAAACAGAGAACTCAGATGCAGACACAGCTAAGTGAGCATCCCAAGAACACAAAGGTAACCCAATGCATAAAGGATCAGGGTTCTCATAAATGATGCTAGAACAAAAGAAAGTCCATAAACAAAAAAGGAATCTTCTACATATTTCACAAAAAATATACTCAAAATATGTCATAGAACTACCTTAGAAGAAAATTGTTTCAAAATGCATATCTGATAAAGGTCTACCCAAATGCATAAAGAACTTAAAATTCAGCCATGAGAAAAAGCTCTGAATAGATAACTCACTACAGAAATACATGGATGAAAAATAAGTAAATGTAAAGATACTCTTTATTATCTGTCATTAGAAAGTTCCAGATTCAACAAAAAATGATACAACTATTCACCTGAGAATGGCTAAAATCCACAGAACTGATAATGCCAACCATTATAGAGATAAATACAATAGAGACTAACATTGATTATTAGTGAGATTGCAGAATGACCTAGACACTCTGGAAGATCTCAAGAGTTTTTTACAAAGTTAAATGTCGATACTCTTGTAATTTTCCAATTCTTTTGCTTCTAAAGTAATTGCAAACCTGGAAGATATTAATCCATTATCAATAATCATTTTAAATGTGAATAAATTAAAAGCTTGTAGTTTAGATTACAAAAGTGACTCACTTGAAAGCTTATATTCACAAAAGCCAGCACACAAATATTGACAACCATTTCATTCATAATCCCAAATATACTCTCCAATAGATGAGTGGATAACATTTTGATACATCTATACAGTAAAAATACCATTAAATGGCATAAAAGAATGAAATGTCAAACCACAAAAAGGACAGATGATTTTCCTAACTATATTTTTAAGTGAAAAGGAGCAAGTCTGAAAAATGACAAACTATACCTCCATTTTATATGACATTCTGGAAATGGCAAAACTAAGGATAGCGTGAACATATCTGGTTGGAAGTGGGAGGGTCAGGACTGAACAAATAAAGCACTGTGATGACACATACATGACACTCTGCCCTTGTCAAAACCATAGACTTTATATCACAAAGAGTAAACCTCAGTGTGTAAGGATTTTAATTCATTAAGGAGATTATGAGATCCCAGGATGAAATACAGTTGTGAAAAAAAAGAATATAATGTATGATAAATATATGGAACAAACTGGTGGGGCTGGAAGGAAAAGGTGCTGAGTTAAATAAAGAGGGTAATTAGTGGAATGTGTAAGATGAAAGACAAAGTGACTGGAAATAGCTCTGTACTTATGGGTATTTGGATTAACAATTCGGAAACCACTATGTATGTATACTGGCATGGGACAGTTATGCAAATGCTTATAAGGCTGTGTAAAGTTTCTCACAGTTGGAATGGAAGATACAGACAAGCAAGGACAGGTTAGAATAATCCATATGATGATGAATTAGAATTGAAAGTATCAGTGTGAACTCATATTTAACTTAATACAGGTTCTGCATATAAACTTTTATAGGTACATGGTATGCACAATTATGTATAGTCCTTACTCTGAGGGCTGGGAAATCCTAGAAGCAATGACAATCTAAATATACAAGGCACAATATATTTTGTCTTAAATACCATTTTCCAATAAAACAAAGCAGGGTCCTTTCAGAAATGGGTGGAAAAAAATAATAAAAGATGAGACTAGAGAATCTTGTAGTGCCAGAAAGTAAGGGAGAGCTGAGCACACACACGTGCATACACATGAACACACACACAGGTGTCAGAGAGTCAAGCAAAAGGTTTTCCAGTGGCCAAATACTGCAACACTTTGAGCAAAATAAATAGGTAATATTGTAATATAAAACATAAAATAAATATCCATGAATCCACACTAATATAAAAAATTGAAGAAGTAATTTGGGGAGAACAGATTCATCTCTTCACAGAATTCTGAATTATCTTTAAAAATAATTGCTATAGATTTTGCCTTCAAGGAGGCGACTTCCTTCCAAAGAGAACTATGGGAAAATGGCAGGGAAGAGGAACAGTAACTTTGTAGGAGAAACCTGACATATACTACCTCAGCCAAGGTTGAAGTGAAGAGAGTAAATCATGTTGATAGTCTGATGTTTTATGTTAAGAATAGTACTTTACTCTATGGTCTTCACCAAAATCCATAACCCTAGGATAATCATGTCAAAATCATTAAACAACTCCCATGCTGGAACACTTGATTACACCTCATAATTCTCATCAAAACTGGATTATCATCAAAGCAAAGCAAACATGAGAAAGCACCACTGTCAAGAGAGCCCTAAGCAGACATGACAGTCAAGGTAATGTGGCATCCTGAATGTGATAGCAGGACGTTTGGTAAAAGCAATGGAAATCACAGTGAAGTGTAGGCTTCAGTAAATAATCTAGCAAAACTAATTAGCTGTGTGATAAGTATATCAATATAAGATTAAAATGGGGTGTGGGATATATTCACATGATTTTTATATCTAAAACTGTTTTATAATAAGATTACTTTAAAATGATTTAAATTATTCAATGTAACTCATCATAGTAATACAGAAAGGGGAAGCTTCATAGGAACATCTCAAGAATAAAGAAAAAGTACTAGTTAAAATAAAAAGCCTAATCTCAAGAATCTTTTGGGAAATAAATAAAATTCTTTAATAAGATAGACTTCTTACAAAAGACATTATTTACAAAATCACTGATAATGAAGATACTGAAATTTTCCCATGGATATTGGAGTTTTGTGTTACAATTTCTATTCAACACTATATTAGATATCTTAGTGGCAATAAATCATGAAGAAGAAATAAAAGGTGTATAAGGATTAAAAATCAAAAAGTATACATTTCATTATTCACAGGCAACAAAATAGTGTCTGTCTATACAAACACACACACATATACACTTGCTTATTAATCCAGTGATTCTGCTAAATTAATTTAATTTTTCATGTTCAGTTTATGTTGTGATATAGATATGACCGTATACTAACATAGAGTACACACACAAACTGAACATGAAAATTAACATTAAATTAATTTAGCAGAATCACTGGATTAATAAACAATATAATGAAATGCATTTTATGAGAAATAACATGAAAATGAAGATTTAAAAATATAATCTTCAGAAACATCAGAAATATCAATTATGTAAAAAGACCTACTCGTATTAGTGCAAATTGTTATCAAAAGGAAGAAAATAGCATCTTGAAAAGGAAAGAATATTACATTTATATTTGCAGCTTCAATTGCACATAGATGTTAATTCTCCATTAAATATATCAAAAAATTCAATGTGGTAGTATTTCAAATCCGAATCCCATTTTGGTTTTCTTTTTTAGAAATTGTCAGTCTGTTTTCAGTAATTATATAGAACACAAAGAGCCAAGAGGAGTCAATGTGGTCTTGAGTAAAAACATGAAAAGTGTCTCATGAATCACCGGGTAACACCTCAGAGCCTTTTATAAAATTGCATTAGTTAAGAGTGTGTACTGACAAAAGATGGAAAAACTATCCCAAATGGAAAAATATATGCTACAAACAAATCAACAAATACTTGATTACTTCTTTTATATTAAAGGCAACACTGTTGTTACATAATGACTACAAACGTGGGGGGAAATGGAATATATTTTCACATCAGAGAGAGAAATAATTTCTAGGTATTATGTAGACTTAGGTATGAAAGATAAAATAGTAAAGTTTCCTGAAGATAACATAGAAGAGTATTACTATGATTTTAGTGATGGCAAACAGTTAAAATGAATTACCAGCAGTAATACTGACAATATCAGAAAACAGTGATTAATTAGTGTGTGTTGAAATTAAAGCTTCTGTTCATCAAAGTGTATATTCAATAAAAGAAAAGACATGAAAAATTCATAGTGAACTTTTGCATCTTAAAAAGTGAAAAAGAAGACATTTAGATAGGTAGGTCACCCAGGTGTATGAAAAAAAAATTAATGAATAAAAATATCAAGTGAGGTGTCCAAGCTATGAGAAGGTATTCAAGGTCATGAGCTGGGAGAGGGGGAAAAATGCAACAGTAAATACCAGAGGTGTGTTGAGAATCATTTCAGGCAGTTCAGACTGGATGGGAACGGCGCACTCGCAGGAACACAGCCAGGGATTCAAGCAGCTTGCATGTCCTCAACTAGAACATTCACAGGGGCACCGCTTCTGGGTGTTGTCAGTAACTTTTTCATTGAGCGAGCCCCGGTTTGCAGCATGACTTAGGGAACTAGGTCCACACCCACCACCACCTCAGCACCCAAGTCCTCCACCATAGGCCCCTGAGCCCTCTCTGTCCTCACCTCTCTCTCCCCACTAGTAGTCTTCGTTTTAGTTCCAGGGTTTCTTTTGGTTTGCTTTTGTCTGCTCCTTTGTTTGATTGACCTGCACAACTTCTAATAGCAAAGACAGAAAAAGTGTTCCCTCAAGACTTGAAAGGACAAGTAAATCTTGAACTACACACACAGTGAAATAGCAGCTAGAAAAGCGAATGGAAGTCCAGGCGGCTGATACAGCAGGCCAGAGAAAGGTCTTAACAGGGGAGCAGCCTTCAGCGCTTGCTCTTACTCTGCAACGGTCAATGACTCCAGCATGGCAGGGCTTAAGTCCGGTTGGGCCTTCTGAGGCTGTGAGCGAACATGTTGAAAACCAGCACAACAGTCGGGGCCGGCCCAACACGCACAGCGCCGCTGTGCCCTCTGGACACACAGGACTGAGTAATGCATGTCTCAGCTCTGCGGAGTGAGAACCTGGAGAGCCGACCCAAAACACCAGGAAGCACAGGGAGGGATCATTCCGTTTTCAGAAGTGAGTTGGAAAAGGCAACTATCGTAGCTGCAGGTAGAAGACACAGGCAGGAAGAGACGAGTCAAATTTGAAAGTTAATCTGGACCGCTCAGCGATTACAGGGAAATATAATTCCAAGTAAATGTGTGCACTAACAAAGGGCAAGTCTGTAGGATGGTTAGGTACATTCTTTAAGGGATCCTAGATGTTACTGTGCCTACTTGTTCTCCACAAGTGACTCATCTAGGTAATATTGCTTTTATAAGAACTTTTTTATGACCGAGATTTAATTGATGTTGAGAAATCTTATGATTCATCGGCATTATTTCTTAAGGTTCATTATTTGTTAAGCTAAATTAACATGTAAACAAATTCATTTATGTTAGTTTTTTTTTTTTTTTTGAGATTGCTAATGTGGTGTGATATTTGAGAACCATGAGTGAACTACCTGCAAACGAAGAATCTTGACAATTGCAGCCAGAGGTTTGGTTCAGGTATATGTTTTGCTCATGATATATGAGATTGAATAAAATTATAAGCAAACTTATACCTGATATCTAGCTTCTGATTATCGTGTGGCTTCATTTTAAGGGAAAATGTATGCTGAGAGTGATGCTGTATTTTCTGCCTGCTTCCTGGAAGGTACAGTTATGGGCTGGTTTACAGCAACTGTTGTTGCTTTAAAAAGACTCCTGACAGACCTGAGGATGAGTATCATACTTGTTATCACTCAGTTGTGTTTGGTGAATTACTTGCTTGCATACACAGGAATGTGACCTTTCTTTTTTTTTTTTAAGATTTATTTATTCATACAGAACTGGGGTACAGGCCAGAAATGCGGAGGGTGAGAGGATACACCAGGGACAGAGTGGGGAGCAGAACAGGCAGATCGACTAAATACACTGCTGAGGGGAGCAGCGGGCGGGTCAGGAGAGGTCTGCCGCGCCATGTGGTCACCTCCGGGGCAGGTGGGGATCGAACTCATGCGGAAGTGGCTTAAGCTTCTTAATGCTGTGCTTTAACCCGGGAGGGCCCGGAATGTGACCTTTTTTTGAATATGAGCATAGTGTCTCTCATGCAGAAATCACAGAGAATCTGTGAGCAGTGCATGCAGAAACCAGAGATGGCGTTTTCATCCTTGACAACTGTCCTAATCCTATCTTCAGAGACAAAGACAAAAGGGGAGAGGATTTCCCCTGCGGGCATCATTGACTACCCAGCTGCCCTGCTTAATCTCATCTGTAGCCCACTGGTAACCAAAGTTTAAAGATCCCATCCCCAGTATGAGATTTCAGGACAAAGGAGTTGTGGGTTTGTGGTATGCCATAGTTTGAGGACTTGAAGAGATCTCCTTGGGGGATATGAGAAGATAAACAAGATGATAGGAGACCCAGGGAGGTAGCAGTCTCAGGTGCTGAATTGTGTGTGTGTGTGCAGGGGATGTCTTTACTTCATTAGACTATAAATTCTATTCACAAGTTTAAGTGAATGAAACACCTGTGGGAAACTTGTTTCATGAAACTTTCCGTCTCTGTGAGCAACACTTCCTTTTCTAATAACAAGATTTTGGTACTTAATTCTTACAATTTTTGGAAATGATACCTTCTCTTCTTTTTTGTTTACAGTGTGGGTAGCAATAAATCTGGCTAGTGGGATACGTGCCTTTCCATGGACTAGCATTCCCTGTGGTCACAGGAATTCCAAATAGATTTTTTACCTAGTAAAGATTTGCTTCTAGCGTGTGCAGGCTTATTCTTTTAGGCAAGGTAAATATCATTCTGTTTTGTTTTTTTTTCTCCAAGGGTCATGAATATGCTGGAATCCACCTAAGAATTTCCATTTTCACCTGAGCTTGTTTCCATTGATGATTTGTGATACACTGGTATCATTTCTATAGCACAATACTTGCTTGGGCTTAAATGCCCAAGTAGACAAATCCAACCCTGCTATGTTTTTTCAAGTTTTCCACATGTCTCACCTGTGGATCCTTTGCTCGATGATGACTATTCAATGTTCCCAGCAACTGTAGCACTTGTCTGTTTTGCCTATGAATATAAAAATCAATAAAATTAGGACTTTTGTGGTATCTTCCTTACTTTTTAGGAATAGGAACTATAGATACAGTTTTCATCTTTGACTACTGCCCTACTCCTGCCTTGAGTAGTGAGTAAGAGAAATTTCTGGCCTCCCCCACCACAGACACACAAGAGTAACTGCACTGAACTGTCCAAACTATAATCCATTTTGGCACAAAGGCTTAAGAATGCCAGTTCTGATTAGGATTTGCAGAATCAAACATACGTCTATAGTGCCATAACTTGGGCCATGAGAACACCTGATGTGGAAATTGTGCTGACCCCAGCAATAATGCCAACCTTGGGAGAGGGATCAGCTTGCCCAGGGCCATGCAAGTCCCAGCTATGGTGCTGGCTATAGTAAAGAGAAAGGACAAGTAGTCATTGAAAAATTGGATGAAACTGTGTCAGAAGATGAAAACATCACTTTGGTCAGTGGTTGCCCTAGTAACTTGGGAGAAAGAGAATAAAAGCAGAGCCGCCCTACTAAATGGCAAAGTGGGACCTGAAACCATAGAAACCAGCTTGTTTTTCATCTCAATATGAAGAACATCAGCCTTGTCCTTTTGATATTTCCCAGCAACTTAAGTGCTTTTTAGAATGTTTCCGGCACCACTAGAAAGACTAAAAATGGTAAGGATCCAGATGTTCTTTTCCCCAGTTGGTATGAGGTATCCTAAGAATTACTTATTTGTGTATTATTTCTTTTTATTGCAGTAATGTATGGTTTAGGGGAACTGTATATGATTTAGGGGAAGAGAGTCACGCCTCTCAGGTGCATTCCCCCGACACACGCCATGAAAACCCCCATAGTCCCTCACTCTAGACCGCTGGGCTCCTTCCTCCCTTAGTTCTCACCTTACCCTCTGCCCCTCCCCCCAAAAATATTTTTAAATGCTCTGGAGAGATCTACAAAGTATTTCTGACCTACTCCGCAGTGTTTGCACTCTATAGTGCTGTGCGTGGGGGTGCGTACTGACTGCTGGTGGGTTGCTTTCTGGTTGACTTTCTTTGAGTCAGAGTACAACAGAGGCAAAATGATAATCCTCACATTTGTGGGTGCCAGGTCCTCTCCAACCACTCAGACTAGTCCCTCGGCCTTGGAAATGCACATGAGCAACTGCTGGGAAGAGTCCTTGGGACTGCTCTGTGGAAGGTGAGCTGGGAGAAGCTAACTTAGATTCAGAAGCTGGATGAGTCCTCACTGATTTTTTTCACAGTTCAAAGAAGCATTTCTGAAAAATACAGATATAAATCTATGTGAAGATCAGGATGTGCAATTTAAGATTCTCCGTTTTTTAAAAAACGGATTTATTTTTATTGATTTATGCATAAAAGAACTGGGCTAGAGGTGTGGGGGTGGGAGAGTGAAAGGAGTCACCAGAGACAGAGTGGGGAGCAGAACAGGGAAATCTACTGAAAAACACTGTTGAGTGGAGCAGTGGTGAGACAGGAGCAGTCTGCCACGCTATGTGGGTCAGCTCCCTGCGTGGGGTTGAATTCATGCTGCAGTGGCTGGCTATCGCTTGGCAGTGTGGAGACTTAACCCCTGTACCACCAGGGAGGCCCAAGACTTCCCATTCTTATGAAACCATTGTTGACATGAATTCAGACACAAATAGAGAAAAAGTAGATTGTTGTCAAAGAGAGGGAATTTCTCAGATATTGGTGGCAGCCATCCAGCTTTGGGAAAATTATAGAAAGATAAACTGAAGACTACAGATTGAGCTGTCCAGTTATAATTAGTCACAAGGACTACACCCTTATATGAGGCCAGCAGCAAATAGAAAGATACACTAGACTATAAAATCAATAAGTCACTATTGGAAAGTTAAGATGTGGGAGAAAGAAATGCTGAAAGAGACTGAGGAAGATGCAGGAATACCAGCTACCTCTGTAACTTTACCAGCTCCTCCCAGGACCTTCTCCACCACAGGAGTGAGCTAGGAAACAGGTGGCCAGTGGTATACATTACTAGGCAAGTTTGACATCATGTGGAAATCGAAGGGGGATGGAATAATCGATCTTTCTTATCCTCATTTTAATATTTTCCCATCCTTTCATTGGCTAGAGCCATGAATTCTGCAATTTCGACTGACCTTTCTGCTTTATACCAACCCTGATAAATAACTGAGGTATGAGTATTCCTGAATTACCTTCCACCTGTTCCTTCGTCTCTGAAATCCTCATGTAGATAGGTCGTAGAATAAGTTTGGTGTGCTCATGGACATTAAGTCTGTCCAGTTTTCCACCTGTGACACATTTTTTTCATAAGTGAGGAATGAGCCTTGGGAACACAGTTTTGTGTGACACAGCCTGAGAACATCATCTCTCAGTAAACATTGGTGCTATTCTGGTGGTGAGAAATCAGGGATGATTAGACATCTTAACACCTTGATGGAGAGTTGGATTGATTCATTGATATGCCAGGCATACTTACATAATTCTTCATTAATTTATCTATGTATTTATTGCAACCTATGTTGAAGCATGAATGAATTGCATCCTTGAAGTACAGCTTCAGAAGTGACAGAGTAGGTTTTGGGTTTGTCTTTGTTGTTGTTGTTTTAGATCAATCTTTCTCCTCTCTAGCTAAAAACTCTCCTCCAAAAGACCTCCATTTGGCCTGTCAATCCCGTTGCAAATAACATCAACCTGGTGTTGAGCACCTGGGTGCACACAAAATCCCTTCTATCTTTGTGCCCTAGTTTCAGTACCAGCTATGGTGAGCATATTTAGGTGCAAGTGTATGGAGCTATATTATCTTAGTTGGATCCATGATTAGAATGCACATAGGATTGAAGAGAGATGACCCAAATCCAATCTCACCTGAGGCTCACAGGTGACCATATTGGGGGAGGGGACTTATAATCTTTACTTCCCTTTTTGGGCAACGTGTTTTGAAGTTTGAATCAATCAGCTGCTTCAGGGAGTTCCTTGTGTCTCCCTGTGGACAGGATTCCCAGTGTCTAAACCATGCACATGGTTTACGCTTGTCTTCTTAACCCTTATTTTCTCATACCATACCATTTATCGTGCCATAATTGGGCAATTCCTTATATGCAATTCTCTCATTGTATTTTTCAGCAAGATGTTCATGCAAGGGTTTTGTTGAGACAATAATTAACTGAGGTTAGTGGATGACTATGTCATAAACTACAAAAAAAAAAATTGTTATCAGAAGCAGACCAGTCTTAATGCCATCAGAGGCACTATTTGTTTTACACCTTTCAGCGACCTAAATACCTGTATGGGGTTGACCTTTTTAATGAGTCTCATCACTGGGGAATAAGACTGCAGGTTATGGGAGTTTGGCTTTATGCTTGAAGTGGATCAGACTGTGAAAGAGTTACATGTGTTTCTCATTTCCTGTGCAATGAACATGTTTTACTGATAGGCTGAGACTGATGCTTGGTTCAATCAGCTTGCTTTGCTGTTTCTGAATCTATTTCTTTAGGGAAGGTTCACGCTTATGGTATCCAGAGGGTGAGGTGACGATAATTTGTCCCGAAGGTCTTAGGAACACACAGTTGAGTATTCAGATACCTGAATGGTGCTTCCTAGGGATTGATGGGACTTAAGGTCAATTTAATAGATCAAGGGTTCTTGATGATTCCAGGTGTTCTTGACTTGAATTTTGATCAGTGTGGCTTTTCCAAATTGGGACATTTGCATCTCATTTGCAGTTGTTCTTTTTGGGAGAAACTGCTTTAAAGAAGTCATCCTCAGTAGGAAAGACCACTACTTCAGAATGACTTTTCCAGAAATGCTTCAAGAAGCCTCAAAAACATGCTTTTGTCTCTATCATGACATCCTGGTTGTCCAAAGGTTAGACATAAATGGGTATATTCATATTATGGAATATTTGCATTGATATTGGGGTTTTATTTAGTAAAATATGGTGGGGACCCAGAAAAGTAGATGATTTGGAACACAGGCCTGAAATTTCCCAGGCAAGGGTTTTCTTATAAAATTGAAAATGAGCATAATTTCAGGTTACCATATAATTTTTTTGGGGGGAGGGGCTTATAGGGCCACTTTTGGTGCATATTCCTGAATTAATCCCAGTCCAAAGTTTCAATGACAACCATTTTTTTTGCATAGATAAGGAATGAGACGTAGGAAGCATTCCCATTCTCAATGTCACTATTGAGAGTTGTCTCATCCTAAAAGCCTGTGTGATAGACTTTCAAGTGGGGGTGAAACCAAGGATGGTCAGCATCTGTATTGATGTCCTGATAATTTGACTGATTGACATGTTAAATACAATTATGTATTTATTCATGGATTGTCCATTTATTTAGTCACTTACTTATTTAATAATTCCAACCAACACATAAATGGGTTCAATGGTTATGCCAAAAAATTAACAATAAGTTAAATTTTGACAACTGCCTTCCTCCTTTCTACCTAGACATTATTCCCCCAAAGATCCTCATTTTATCCTGCTGAACTTGATGCAAATTTCAGTCAGATGTCAAGCACTTGAAATGCCAATCATATCTACCTTGGTACTCTAATTTCCGGAACCAAGTGAGGTAAGCATATTTACATTGAGTGTATGGAGAAATACAGTGTTTTTTAAATTGGGTCAATGATGAGAAACTATAACTTGAAGAGAGATGATGACTAAAAAATCAAACTCTTGCAGGATTTATCTGAGGCCCATTCTAGGTGATGACATTTTACTAGGATGTTGGGACCTTTATTTCTCTTTGGAGCAATGGTTCAGGGGTGCGAACTTCCTCATGCCTAGGGTATGTTTGTAGGTTAGACTTGTCTTCCTTAATCAAATGTCCTCATCAGAGGCTGTGATCTTTTAGCTCTTTTACTCTCATTGTGTCTTTCAGTGAAATATCCTGGTGAGGGTTTTGCTATGACCATAATCATATGAGGTGAGTAAATATTTATTATCATTGAAAGACACCACAGAGAACATCAGTGTCAGAGGCAGGTTAAGCTTATACAAGTAACTTCATAGTTGTCAGGGGTCTAAATACCCACTTGTGTCAATGTCTCCATGTCAACCTTGTCCATTGAGTCCACAGACAGTGACATTTTCATGAAGTAGGTCTGACTGTAAAAGGCTGTAATTTTCCTTTGTTAGTTTTATTCAGTCCTTTTTGAAGTACTGATGAAAAGAAGCACTTATAAATGGAATTATTTATCAATTTCTTTTACTTCTTGTTCATTGTCTGGATGCTAAAAAGTTTTGGATTTTATTTAGTATGCTGATTTTGGAGCCTGCCACTTTTCTGTGTTCATTTATGGTTTCTAATAGCATTTTGATGGAGCATTTAGGAACCATCATATTTATTGTTATTATTATATAATATCATATTATACAAGATGCCAGGTTCCCTTTATTTCCTATAGTTGTCTGAATGCTCTGGAAAAAGCCCTATCCCAAAGTTAAATAGAAGAGTGGCAGTTGGTATCCTTGCCTTGTGTCAGATCTTATAGGAAAAACTTTAAGTTTTTCACCTGGGTAAGTCTTGGTAGATTATGTTGATCTAGAGATTTATCCATCCTTTTATGGTCATCTCATCTCAAAGAACATTTAATATTCTTACTTTTACAATTTTCATTCTTCTACTAGCCTCGAGGTCATACTTCTTTTTCAAGTTGCTTTAGGTGTGATGTTAATTATTTATTTGGGATTTCCTTACTTTATTATGGGCCATTATTGCAATTATTTCCCCCTTAACACCACTTTTGCCGCATAGATTCTGATAAGTTGTATCATCATATTCATTTGTCTCAGAGTATTTTTAATTTCTGCTTTGATTTCCTGTTATCAAGTTGCTATTAAACAGCATGTTGTTCAACCTCCCTGTATTCATAGTTTTCCCTATTTTTCCTTGTAGTTGACTTTCCCATTTCAATAATTTTATACTTATAATGTGACCTACTGATAGCTTGATCAGTGTTTCCTCACTGATGATTAATTGATCTGACAAATGCATTTCTAATCTCTACATCATTTTTGTATGATCATACAAAAATGATTAAATGACTCATTTAATTAGAATTAATTTAATTAGATTCATTTAATTAGTTAAAAAATTATTGATTATTTTAAAAAGTCTATTAATGCATAAAGAGCTTTAGTCTTGAAGCACAATTTTCAGGGCAAAAGGCAGGATTTTTTAGCAACTATACACAATCTCTTCATAGATACTGTTGACCTGAAGATCTCAATTTGCCTACTGACCCTTGATCAAACTGAAATAGTCGAGTGGCAAACACTTAGAAGAAATGCTGTCCTAGTATCCTCATCTCTAGAACTTGGTTTATTTAAGGTAAGCTTATTTAAGGGCAAGAGTATTAAGATGTGCAGGGTGCTGTTGTTGGGTCAATGATGAGAAAACAATGGACTTGAGAGATCATGACAAAAAGTGAAACATGCATGACTCATCTGAAGACCAACCTAGCTGATGATCCTGAGCAGTTTGTTTGGGGTATTTATTTGCCATTTAATGTTAGAGGCAACCATTGCTTGAGCAAATCTTCTGTGACTCTACCCTGACTATGGGCAATCAAACTATACCCAGTCAAACTATTCCCAGGATTTAGGCTTGTCTTACAGATCTGTAGGTCCTCACAGCAGGCCACAATTGGAGCCATAACATACCTCTCTTACCCCTCTTGTGTGTCTGTCTTTCAGTGAAATATTCTTTACAAGGCTTTTCTGTGGTCCAACTCATCTCAGGTGAGTGAATATTTATCATCATAGACATCACACACAGCACTGGGCATGGGCAGAGTCCAATTCTAAAACTTAGTACTTAACACCACTTGATATCCAAAGCACCCACATGGGTTTGATTTCTCTAAGAGTGTTCATCCTGAGAGCAAGGAACTAAGGTTTGATGTCTCCAAGAGTGTTCATCCTAAGAGCAAGGAACTATATATAATGAAAGTGTATCCTTAAGACTACAGTGGAGTAGATTATAAAAGTAGGCAACCTCTGATAGTCTGGCCCCTGGTGAGCACTGAGGTCTGATGATAGACAAACTGAAGTCATTAACTCCAATATGTTTGATGGATGAGAATTGCTAGGATATGCTTTGGTGTCTCAGAATCAGTTTTGTTAGGAAACATACAGGGAGGGTACAGAGGGTGATACACAGAACAAATATATTTCGTGGGTCTCTTGTAATATTCGGTTGAATTCAGTCAAAGCCCACCACTGGCGATTGGTAAAATTTTGCCATATCAGTTAATGAATCATGGACTCCTAAGGATTCCAGTTGTTTCTGAGTTTTTTGATCTTTGTATAGTTGCCCCGCATTGGTCCACTTGCTTGCCAGTGACAGTCTGTTTCACCCTTTGAAGTTTTATTTAAAAAAAAAATATATATATATATACATATATCTTCATTTATTTACATGTTTCTATATTCATATGTCAGTTAATTTATTTTTAACGTATTCATTCACTCTTTTACTCCTAAAATATACTGCTTTTTAACTGTTTCTGGAATTGTGAGGGAATTACATGATTAAGTCACAACTCTAGAGGATGTTGAATTTTTTCAAAACAGCTGTCCATCTTCACTCTTCCTAGACTCACCATGAAGTGACTGTACTCATGCTGATCTTGATGCAAACATGGCTAGACAAATTTCCAGCCTGTAAGATGAAGAAAGTAGAAACTTATGTCCATCTGATGTACGCAGAATCCAGTCCTGGTAAGCATATTTAAGTGCAAGATTATGTATACCTGCAGAATGCTATCCTTGGGTCAATGATGAGAACTCTTACATCTTAAGAGAGATGGTGACAAAAATCTGTCATGGGTGGTGTCATCTGAGGCCCAATAGATTACTCTCTTGGAGAAGGATCTTGGAGACCTATACTTCTGTGTTGAAAATAAATTTTATTTTAGACAACTGCTTGAAATAATCCTAAATTGTTCTTCCTATGGATGGGCTTTGCCATAGGAGAGAAGTGCTCATAGTTTAGGCTGTGTTTTTAATCATATGTCACTATTAGAGGCCTCTGTGGGTGGATTCATCTGCTCTGTGCCTTGGCTTATGTCTTTCAGTGAGATGTTCCTGGAAGCTTGTACCATGTCCTTAGTCATCTGAGGTGAGTGCATGTCTGTCCCCTTCCACACATCTCAGAACCCCTGGCTTCTTGGGGAGATCGTTTTATTTTTGTAAATAAAAGTTATTTTAGTGAACATAATTTTTTTAAAAAGAGAAGGAAAATTCAAAGGTCAACTGAAGATGCAAATATCCTTAAAAAAAACTAGCAAAATATTTAGCAGTAGACAATTCACTATAGCAAATTACAATTTATTTTTAAAACTTTTGGGAGAGTTGGTACCCCACTTGGGGTGATTTCTCATGAGTATCAGGTCAGTGGGATTCAAACTAAAAGTAATCAAACTTTTGAACCTTATGTGGAGATCATTCTGTAAGAAAAGTTCATTTTTATCACTCTGGTCCTGCATCATTATTCATATTTGTTGTTAGAAGTGTTATCATCAGTATCTCCTATATATTTAAGATTTGGCAACTACTGGTTTCCTTATTTGTGTCTGCAGGACATTTCTCATGGCAAGATTCATGCCTCTGATATCTAGGGTTTAGACTCAAAGATGAATCCATCATGGGGTTAATAAGCACCCTCTTGAATTTTTAGAGTCACTGTCACCCTGATGTATCTACGTTCCTCCTGATCTGGTGAAATGTTGCTAGACAATCTTCCAGATTGGAAGACAAGAACTAAATTTTGCCTGGTGGTCCAGCCTGCAGAATCAGCTGTGGTAAGCATAACTAGGTGCAAGGATTATAGATACCTGCATAGTGCTATGCTTGGGTCAATGATGAGAACTCAATGTCTTAAGAGAGATGGTGACAAAAATCTGTCATGGGTGGTGTCATCTGAGGCCCAATAGGTTACTCTCTTAAAGAATGTTGGAGACCTGTACTTTTTTCTATTGAAAAGTGATTTTGTTTGAACGAACAATTACTTGATGGAATCCTGAGCAGGTCTTCCTGTGTATGGGTTTCATCATAGGAAAGATGTGCTCATAGTTTAAGCTTGTGTTTATAATTATATGTCATTGTCATCACTAGTGGCCTCAATGGACGGATTCATTTGCTCTGTTTCTCTCCTTGTGTCTTTTAGTGAGATGTTCCATGGGGGTTTGCACCTCATCCTAATCATCTGAGGTGAGTGCATGTCTGTCCTCTTCCACATGTCTCAGAGCACATGGCTCGTGGCAGAGACCATTTTTTGTTTTGTAATGTGGTTTACTTAAATGATAGAATTAAAAAAAAAGAGAGAAAGGAATTTTACATTTCAATCTAAAGATGTAAATATCCTGAACAAAACATAAGAAAAGTATTTAACAAGAGACAAGGACTTCATTATTAAAAAGTTGAATTTATTCTGGGAATGCTGTGTTAGGTCAATATCTACAGATGTTATTTACCACAGGAAAAACTGTGTTTCATCTTAAAGGAAACAGAAAAGTTTAGGAGAATTCAATGTATTTATTTTTCAATGGAATATTATTTATTTATTTATTTATTGAGGTAATGTGTGGTACCCCCATCAGGTATTACTAGCACAGCCTACTCACCTACTATGGCTGAGATTTTTTTTTAAGATTCAAAAATATATATATTTTTGAATACAAGAATTGGGGTATAGGCCAGAGCTACAGCTGGTAAAAGCTACAGAGACAATGGGAAAGAGAACAGGCCAATCTATTGAAATACACCGCTGAGGGGAACAGCAGGCTAGACAGAAGAGGTCTGCTGTGCAATGTGGGTCACCTCCCTGCTCAGGGATTGAACTTGTGCCACAGTGGCTGGCAATAGCTTGATAGTGCTGAGACTTTAACCCCTGTGCTACCACAGGGGCTCTAGATGAGATTATTTTTAAGGTTAAGTTGTTTTTAGAACTGTGGGAGCCTAGGCAACACAAGGGAGTCATCTATGTGGGATTGTCATTATACTCTATGTGGAGATTTTACTGTAGGAAGAGGTCATTGTTATTCTTCTGTTCCTGCATCAACATTCATAATAGACTACAAAAGTGCTCAGTAGCTCTTACATACTTACAACATGATAACTACAGGCTTCTACATTGGTGCTTGTGAAATATTCCCCATAGGAGATTCATGCCCCTAGTATCTAAAAGGTAGACTCAGAAAAGAATCTATCCATGGCTTAATGGAGAAACCTTATGAATTTTACTCCCTCTGAATGGCAGGGTCTTTGAATGGATTGGGCTGCAATATGGCAATTTAATGACTTCTTTGCTCTTGGTTATGTTATTTATTTGTGACAGACCTTTGATCTTATATGTCACCAAGCTGACAAGTAGCCATCTAATTTCAGTAATTTACAAGAGGGTATATGTCCTTTGATAACTGCATACACCTCAGGAAAGAATGCATTTAGAGAACTACTTAGAGTTGATTTGGAGAAGCAGAAGCCTGATGGCGGATATTTGCATTGCTGATTGAGGTCTGTCTGTAGAGAGTTAAGGCCAATTATCTGTAAGTTTGAGGAAGAGAATTGCTGGGAAAAGTTTTGGCATCTCAGAATCAGTTTCATTAGGAAAGGTTCATGTCCACAGTGTGCAGTGTGTGAGAAAGGAACATCTGTTCCATGAGTGTCTCTGAATAATACACTGATTTTATTCATCAAAATATCTGAAGGCCACCCCTGGGGCTTGGTAAGGCCTCCCAATGTCAATACATGACCGCTGGGCTCCTGGTGATGCCAGTTGACCCTAAATAGCACAAGTTGTGTAGTTGCCCAAATCAATGAACTTGCAGGTCACTGACAGTTCATCACCTCAAGGACGGGCTGCCTTAACCATGCACCCTCCTCGTGATACATGCTAGCAGTGGTGTTGAGAAACTTGGAGCCATAGTCTGTCTGTTGAGTGAGATCATTTGATTGCAACTGAATTATGACTTAGTCAAAGCATCTTTGTCCATGTATCTCTTATAAGCCAACAGTTGTGTTAATTCCTTAACTTGGTTTCTCTTATTGATGCTTTATTGAGTGTCTATATGTATCTTCCTGCATTAATATGTGACTATGTCCGTTTATGTGTTTGCTTACTTGTTGATATTTTCATTTATGTTAATTGATTCATTTGTTTAATATGATACTTATTTTTCAAATAGGAACTGCATGCTTAAGTCATAGTCCTAAAAAGATTGTTTTCTTGACAGCTGTCCATGTGTCCTGTTAGAGTCACTGTCACCCTGATGTACCTATGTTCCTCTCGATCTGGTACAAATGTTGCTAGATAATCTTCAAGCCTGGAAGATGAGAAACTCATTTTCACCTGGTGTTCCAAGCTGCGGACTCCAGCTCTGGTAAGCACATTTATGTGAGAAGTTATGAGTATGTGCAGAATGCTATCCTTGGGTCAATGATGAGAACTCTTATGTCTTAAGAGAGATGGTGACAAAAATCTGTCATGGGTGGTGTCATCTGAGGCCCAATAGGTTACTGTCTTGGAGAAGAAGGGATTTGCCAAATAAACAATTGCTTGGTGGAATCCTGAGTGGCTCTTCCTGTGGAAGGATTTCACCACAGGAAAGATGTGATTGTAGTTCTGTCTTCTGTTTATAATCATAAGTCACATTACAGGCCTCAGTTGAATAGATTCATTTGCTTTGTCTCTCTTGTATCTTTCAGTGGGATGATCCTTGGGGGTTTGCACCATGTTCTTAGTAGTCTGAGGTGAGTACATGTCTGTCCTCTTACAAATGTCTCAAAGCACATAGCCTCTTGGAAAGACCATTACTTTTTTTTTAGAAATGCAGTTTACTTAAATGAACAGAATTTTAAAAAAAGAAAAGCATTTCGGTGTCATTCACTTTTTTTAAAAAAAGATTCATTTATTTGTGCATACAGAACTGGGGTACAGGCCAGAGGTGCAGGGGTGGTGAGAGGATTCACCAGAGACAGAATGGGGAGCAGAACAGACCAACTGATGAAGTACACTGCTGAGGGGAGTAGCAGGCAGACCAGGAGAGGGCTGCCACCCATGTGGATCACCTCTGGGCAGGCGGATCTAACTCATACTGCAGTGACTTTAGCTTCTTAGTGCTGTGCTTTAACTTGCTGCAAGGGCCTCCTGTGTCATTCTAAAGATGCAAATATCCTTAACACAACATGCGTGATATGTTTAACAGTAGATAAAAAATTCATTATAACAAAGTTAAATTTGCTTTAAAAATGTCAAGCGAGGCCCTCCCTGGTGGCTCAGTGGGTTAAAGTGCAGTACTAAGATGCTAAAGCCACTTCAGCAAGAGCTAGATCTCCACGCCAGTGGTTGACCACATGGTGTGGCAGACCTCTCCTGACCCACCTGCTGCTCCCCTGAACAGTGTGCTTCATCGATCTGCCTGTTCTGCTCTCTACTCTGTCTCTGGTGAAGCCTTTCACTGTCCCTGCACCTCTGGCCTGTACCCCAGTTCTGTATGCATAAATAAATAAATCTTTAAAAAAAAAGTCAAGCTACTTCGAACATTTATGGTGTTTTTTTTGTTTTGTTTTTTTGTTTTGTTTTTTACTGCAGAAAAAAAAAACATGTTTTAATCTCAGAGGAAACAGAAAAAATTCAAAGACTTCAATAGTGTTTATCTCCAGTGGAATATTATTCTGCTTTACTTTTTATTTTTTTTTTCAACTGAGATAACACTTGTTACCCCCTGTCGGAGACCAGCTCCAACTTTTGAGGTGTCTGGAGGCAACACAGGCAGGACCCTAAGATGGGAAGGCGTCTGTGTGCAGAGATTCCAAAAGGGGGAGAGGGAGTGAGGAAGACATGGAAGTCGGAGTTGGGTGCAAATCTTCCTGTTCATCTTTTTGTAGGTCTTTATTTATACTGTTTAGCAAGATTTAGTTACAATAATGCCTCAGGTAAGTTAATAAGAAATCAACATAAAAGTTTTAAAGGAAGAGGAGAACAATGCATCCTCTTCCTGCTACTTTATGGCACACTAGACTATATATCTTTGCGATAACTTTCATGTATACGGATGTTTGACTGTGACTTTAAAGGATCAGGGTCTGGGAAAGGATGAGCTGTTAGTAAAGGATTTAGGAGTCCTATGGAAGGAATAAATTGTGTTAGCATAGTTGTCAGTGATAGCCTAAAGAGAAGCTAATAGCTAACTTAAGGCTAGCAGAGAGTAGCTAGTGTTTGTTTAGGAAGAGGTTAAATAAGATTAGCAGAGAGTAGTTAGTGATTGTTTTAGGAAAAGAGTAAATTAAGAAGAAGTCACATAGTTGTGCATAAGCAAAACCTGTGTTGATAATGTTAGGAAATTGTCCATGGGTCCTTATGCCCTGAGAGTTATCTTAAGAATCGCTTTTTGTCAAAAAGACCAAAGAAGTTTTCCAGGAGTCTTGATGCTCTGGGGTCTTATCTCTCCAGGAGCTTGCCTTTTGTCTTCAGTCAAAGGAATTTCCTACCCAGGAGCAGCTCAGCTTGTACTTTGCCCAGGCCAGGTAGCCAATTTAGAGCTAAGGCAAGCCAGTTACAAACTGATGTTGCTACAATATTTTTTGATATTATGATTATACAAAAAAGGGAGGTCATCACATAAGTTAGCAGTGGAAATTCTGATATTTCAGAGCTTTTCCCGAGCTATCCGGAATCTGTCAGACGATAGCCATTGCATACCTTGTGTCAACCCCCATCAGGTATTACTACCATAGTGTACTCACCACTAAGTATGGGTGAGATTATTTTTTACACTAAGCACTTTCTGGAACTTGGTAGCTTGGTTCCACTTTGGGTCATTTCTCATGGGAGTCACCTGTGTGGGATGAAACTGAGGAACCAGCTGTAGTCACATTATATATGGGGTGAATCATACTGTAAGTAGAGATCATTGCTATTGCTGTTGTCCTGTCTACAGCATTCATATTTGACTCTCGAAGTATTATAATCAGTATCTCCTCCAAGCTTAAGACATAACTACTGTCTTCTACCTTGGTGTCTGCAAAATAATTCCCATGCTGAGATCAGGAGGATAGAGTAGGCAATGAATCCATCCATGAGGTTAATGAGGACCTTTGGAATTTGTAGCTTTCTGAATGGCAGGATCTTTGGATGGTTATGTTTGTGTGTGTGTTCTGTGACTGACCTTTGATCTAGTACTTCACCAAGTGGGGCAATAGAAATGCAATTTCAGTACTTTAAAATGGGGGTACTAGTCCCTAGAAGATTGTGTAATCCTCAAGAAGTCTAAATTTGAAGGAACTACTTACAATTTACACTAAGAACCCCCTGGGACAAGATCATATAACATTTTTTCCCAACGTACAGGAATGAGAACTTACATTCAGTGGTGCATAGCTGCATTGATAATTGATAGGTTTTGGAACTTGTAAGGGACACTGAACATAATAGGTAATTTTGGGAAATATTGTCCATGCAAGACCACAGGTGTGTTAATTCCTCAATTCTGTTTCTCTTATTGATGTTTTATTTAAGTGTATATATGTATTTTCATTCATTCATATATGAATATGTTTACTTATATGTTTGTTCACTTATTTATTTTTCATTTGTTAGTTCATTATTTTACTTACTATGATATTTATTTTTCAAATGAATATGAAAGTGTGAAGGAACTGCTTGCTTAAGAGAGTTCTAAAAGGGATTGAGTATTTTCTGAACAGCTGTTCATCTGTCCTGTTTAGAGTCACTGGCTCCCTGATGTACCTATGTTCCTCTTGACCTGGTGCAAACATTACTAGACGAACTTCCAGTGGAAGATCCAGAAATTCATTTCTACATGGTGGTCCATTCTGCAGACTCCAACTGTGGTAAGCAAATTTAAGTGCAAAATTACGGGTACTTGCAAAGTGCTTTACTTGGGTCAATGATGAGAACTCTTATGTCTTAAGAGAGATGGTGACAAAAATCTGTCATGGGTGGTGTCATCTGAGGCCCAGTAGGGTACAGTCTTGGAGAAGAGTGTTGGAAATTTGAATTTTTCTGCTGTAAAGGATTTTGTTTGAATGAACAACTACTTGAAGGAATCCTAAATAGCTTTTACTGTGGAAGGATTTCACCACAGGAAAGATATGCTCATAGTTTAGGCTTGTGATTTTTATCATATGTTACCATTAGAGGCTCTGTGGGTGGACTCACTCGCTCTGTTTCTCTCCTTGTTTTTTCAGTGAGATGTCTATGGGGGTTTGCACTGCCTCCTAATCAACTGAGGTGAGTGAGTTCTGTCTTCTTCCACAAATCTCAGAGCATATGGACTTTGGAAGAGAAAGTTATATTAACGAACATATTTTTTTTTTTAAAGAGAAGGGAAATTCACTCATCGATCTAAAGATGCAAATATCCTAAACAAACAGGAGCAAAATGTTCACCAGTAGAAAAATAACTCATTATAATAATGTTGACTTTATTCTGTTCATTCAAAACATCTACTGAATGTATTTACCATAGAGAAAAACTATGTTTTAATTTCAGAGGCTACAGTAAACACTGGAAGATTTCAATATATTTTATTTATTTTCCAATGGTATATCATTGTTCTTCATATTTTTTTTAAATTTTTTTAAAGATTTATTTATTTGTGCATACAGAACTGGGGTACAGGCCAGAGGCTCAGGGGCGGCGAGAGGCCTCACCAGAGACAGAGTGGGGAACAGAACAGGCAGATCAACGAAGTACACTGCTGAGGGGAGCAGCGGGTGGGCCAGGAGAGGTCTGCCACGCCATGTGGTCAACTCCGGGGCAGGTGGGAATTGAACCCATGCAGAAGTGGCTTTAGATTCTCAGTGCTGTGCTTTAACCCGCTGCGCCACCGGGGAGGGCCTATTTTTTTTTAACTGAAGTAATATTGGGGTGCCCCATCAGTCATTACCACCAAAGAGTACCTGCCACAAATGCTGGGTGACACCATTTTTAAGATAATAAGTTGTTTTTAGAACTATGAGAGCCTACGTTCTACTTGGGATGATTTCTCATGGGAGTGACATGGGATTGATACTATGAGTAGCCAAATTTTATGCATTATGTGGTGATCATATTTTAATTGGTGGTCATTATCATCATTCTGGTCGTGCATTAACACTCACATTTAACTACAAAACTGCTATGGTTAGTAACTCCCACATACGTAAAAGATGATAACCAGTGTTTTCCACATTGGTGTCTGTGAAATAATTTCCATAGTGAGACTCATGTCCCTAATATCTAGTGGGCATGAGATAGCTGAGAAATTAATTTAACCATGAGGTTAATGAGAACCCTCTTGAGTTCTTATAGTCAGAATGGCAGGGTCTGTGGGTGTGTTGGGCTACAACATGGCAATTGAATGACTTTGTTGCTTTTGGTTATGTTATTTATTTGTGACTGATCTTTGATATAGTATTTTGTGAAGCAGTGAGTAGTCATACAATTTCAGTACCTAACAATACATGTCCCAGAATATAGCATCTTCCTCAGTAAAGACTATATTTGTAATAACTACTTAGAATTTGTGCTGAGACTCCTCTGGGACAAGAAAATATGATATCACCTTTGCCTAAAATATAAGGGTGAGTGAGAACATACATCCTGATGGTGGATATTTACATTGGGAGGTGTTGGAATTTGTGAGGGACACTGAAAAGATAGGTAACTTTGGGAGACATGATATTATTTTCCATGCAAGGTTTTGTCTATATGACTGTAAGTGGACACCACTTGATGTTTTTCTAATACCAGATTTGCAAAGAAATAAATACCATGGATATTTGGAGTACTCGTGCTCATTAGACCTCAGCTAGTATGTCTTACCCATTATGTGTCTAGACAAGAAATGAGACTTCAGAGTCACTAGCAACATCATTTCTATTTCCTGACACAATATGAGAGGAGAGGGTTCTGACTGTGGAGGCCTTCTGCTAGAACTTCCCCTAGGAGGGATATCAAGAGAAGTTGGCCATCTCAGGGGATCCATGATGATTACTGATATGAACAGTATATGTTGTGGTTCATCAGCATCAGTATCTTCAGATTTTAGGCACTTATCCACAACACTTAATTATTGCTTACATAATTACTAATTTATTGATTATGCAATTGAAGACTAAAAATGCTGTATAAGACACAGTATACGGGTGATGGATAATTTTTTTGACAACTACCTCTCTCATCTCTACAAAGGAACTGTGGCCTTGAGAATCTCCTTTTGTCCTGCTGATCCTGGTACAAACTGACAGTAAAGTATCCAGCACATGGGCAACACATACTCATACTTTCTTTGGTATCTTCATTTCCAGAATGCAGTTGAGGTAAGTAAAGTAGAGACAAGAATACTGAGGTGTTCAGAGTGCTTAGTTGGGCCAATGATGAGAAAACATGGCTGAGGAGATGATGGCCAAACATCAAACTCTTGCAGGACTCATCTGAGGCCCCATCTAGGTGAAGATCCTGGATTCTGTGTTTCGTACCCCTGTTTGCCACCTTGACTAGAGGGACTATGGATGGAGGTATACAAAGGCTTGAGCACACAGTGTGATTCCACACATACTGTGGGGTGTCACTCCCATTGTATACTCAGGAATTAGGCAAGTTGTCTGAATCTTTTTATTGTCAAACCATTCTTAAATGACAGCATTCTTTATCTTTTACCCTTTTTTTGTGTTCCTCTGTCTTTCAGTGAGATGTTCTTTAGAAGACTTTTATGTGGCCATAATCACCCCAGGTAAGTGTACGTCTGCTATCAAAAATAAACAAAATAGACACTTTTGGACACAGGGAGAATCCAGTTAGTTCAATAAGTATATTCCATATCACTTGGAATCTGAAATACACATGGGATTGTGATTTCTCTGTCTAGTTTGGAGCTAGGGTCAGGGAGGTGTATACTTAATGCTGAAGTGGAGCAGTCTGGGAATGTAGGCCATTTCCCCTGCTGTGTCCCTGATGTGAACATTGAGGTCTGTCTGTAGAAAGTTAAGGCCAATTATCTGTAAGTTTGAGGAAGAGAATTGCTGGGAAAAGTTTTGGCATCTCAGAATCAGTTTCATTAGGAAAGGTTCATGTCCACAGTGTGCAGAGTGTGAGAAAGGAACATCTGTTCCATGAGTGTCTCTGAATAATACACTGATTATTTTATTCATCAAAATATCTGAAGGCCACCCCTGGGGCTTGGTAAGGCCTCCCAATGTCAATACATGACCGCTGGGCTCCTGGTGATGCCAGTTGACCCTAAATAGCACAAGTTGTGTAGTTGCCCAAATCAATGAACTTGCAGGTCACTGACAGTTCATCGCCTTAAGGACGGGCTGCCTTAACCATGCACCCTCCTCGTGATACCTGCTAGCAGTGGTGTTGAGAAACTTGGAGCCATAATCTGTCTGTCGAGTGAGATCATTTGATCACAACTGAATTATGACTTAGTCAAAGCATCTTTGTCCATGTATCTCTTATAAGCCAACAATTGTGTTAATTCCTTAACTTGGTTTCTCTTATTGATGCTTTATTGAGTGTCTATATGTATCTTCCTGCATTTATAAGTGACTGTCTCCATTTATGTGTTTGTTTACTTGTTGATATTTTCATTTGTTAATTGATTCATTTGTTTAATATGATACTTATTTTTCAAATAGGAATTGCATGCTTAGTCCCTAAAAAGATTGAGTGTTTTCTTGACAACTGTCCATGTGTCCTATTTAGAGTCACTGTCACCCCAATGTACCTGTGTTCCTCCTGATCTGGTACAAATGTCGCTAGATAATCTTCAAGCCTGGAAGATGAGAAACTCATTTTCACCTGGTGTTCCAAGCTGCGGACTCCAGCTGTGGTAAGCACATTTATGTGAGAAGTTATGAGTATGTGCAGAATGGGTCAATGATGAGAACTCTTATGTCTTAAGAGAGATGGTGACAAAAATCTGTCATGGGTGGTGTCATCTGAGGCCCAATAGGTTACTGTCTTAGAGAAAAATGTTAGAGATCTATACTATTTTTTGTTCAAATGGGATTTTGTTGAAACAAACAATTGCTTGAAAGAATCATAAGTGGTTCTTCCTGTTGATGGGTTTCACCACAGGAAAGAATTGCTTATAGTTTAACTCATGTTTATGATCATATTTTACCAGTGAGGCCTCAGTTGAATAGATTCATTTGCCCTATGTCTCTCCTTTTGTCTTTCAGTGAGATATTCTGTGGAGGTTTTCACTATGTTCTTAATCATATGAGGTGAGTACATATTTGTCCTCTTCCACACTTCTCAGAGCATATGGACTTTGGGAGAGACTTACTTTTTTGTAAATAAAATTACATTTCAAACATAATTTTATAAAAGAGAAAGGAAATTCAACATCAATCTACAGATGCAAATATCCTAAACAAACAGGAGCAAAGTGTTCACCAATAGAAAAAGAACTCATTTTAATAATGTTGAATTTATTCTGGGAATGCCATGTTCATTCAGAACATCTACTGAATGTGTTTACCACAGAAAAAGACTATGTTTAATTTTATAGGCTACAGAAAACAATATAGTTTGTTTTTTATTTTTCAATGATTTATCATTATACTTTATTTTTTATTTTTAACTGAGGTAATATTGGATTGCCCAATCAAATATTACCATCAAAGAATATCCAGTAACAACTATGCATGAGACCATTTTTAAGCTAGTAAGTATATAGATTTTTGTAGTTTGGGTACCAGTTTGGGTGATTTCTCTTAAGAGTCATTTTAAAAGGATTGATACTATAAGTAGCCAAACTTTATATATTATGTGGTGATCATATTGTAAGACAAGGTCATTTTTATTGCTATGGTCCTGCATATAACATTCATATATGGTCAGTAGCTCATACATACTTAAGACATGATAACTACTGGCTTCCACATTTGTGTCTGCAAAACAATTTCCATAGTGAGACTCAGACTATAATATCTAGAGGTTAGACTCATAAATTAATCCATCCATGGAATAGTGAGGACCCACATGAATATTTAGCTCTCAGAATGGCAGGGTCTTTGGATAGACTGGGCTTCAACATGTCAATTTAATGACTCCTTTGCTCTTGGTTATGTTGTTTATTTTTTACTGATCTTTCAACTAGTATTCACCAATCAGAGAGTGGTCATGCAATTTCAATATTTCATAACAGGATACATGTCCTAGAAAATTGCATCCTCCTCAGAAAAGAATACATTTGGAAGAATTACATAGAACTGGTACTGAGAAACCTCTGGAACAAACTGTTATGATAACACATTTACCCAAAATATAAGAGAACTAATCTCCTGATGGTGGATATTTCATTGCTCATTGGGAGGTGCTGGGATTTGTGAGGGACTAAAAAGGTAGGTAATGTTGGGGAACATGATAAAATTGTCAGTGCAAGGTTTTGTCTCCATGTGTATGAGCACAATTTGATGTTTCCTGATACCAGTTTTAAAAAGAATCAATTCCATGGATATTTAGGTGTGCTTAGGTTTTTCAACCTCAGCTAGTATTTCAAGTCTATTCCTTGTATATAAATACAAAAAATGAGACTTCAGAATCCAAGAGGAGATATTTCTTACTGTAGAAGCCTACTTCTAGAATTTCCATTAAGAGGGAAATCAAGAGAGGTTGGCATTCCTAACTGACCTTTGATGATTAACTAATATGTAAAATGTGTGATGTAGTTCATCAGCATTTATATGTTCATATTTATGAATTTATCCTTACTACTAATTCACTACTTATAGAGTTATTGACTACTCCACTAATGCCTATGGGATTTGCTTAAGACACAGCACTCAGAGTAATGGGTAATTCTTCTTGACAACTCTCTTCCTCGTCTCTATAAAGGAACGTAGCCCTGAAGATCTTTTTCCTCTGCTGTTCCTGTTATAAACTGACAGTAAAATGCCCAGCATGTAGAAGACACAGGAACTCATATCCTCTTTGATACTTCATTGTTTTCATCCATCTTTGGTAAGTGTAATTAAGGGAAGTAATATTAAGATGCTAAGACGGCCTTAGATGGGTCAGTGATGAGAAAACATGGCTGAGGAGATGATGGCCAAACATCAAACTCTTGCAGGACTCATCTGAGGCCCAGTTAGGTGATGATCCTTGGCAGTATGTTGGGGGACTTTGTTTTCCTCGTTGGCTAAAGGTATTTGTGGTTGGAGGCAAAAAATTGAGCACATCTTGTGGCTCTCATCCAATATGGGCGATGTCATGACAAGATATGCTTAAGCTTTAGGCTTGTTTATTTATTTATTCATTTATATTTGACATCATTGTTCATTTTTGTGCAATGTACTTCCTCCTCTGAGGTGTAGACCCTGTAGAATTCCAAGCACCAGTTCACCCGGGCACCATCACCACAGTCCCTTGTATTCTCCGCTTTCCTGTTTCTATCTTTCTCCCTCTGATTTATAGTTGCCTGTTAATTTTGCTTATTTATTATTATTATTATTATTTTCCTTATCTCTTATTTGACTCCCCTATATTCCTCCATAAGTAAAACTATCCTACTTTTTTCTTTTTCCTTCTGGCTTATTTCACCGAGCATGATCCCTTCCAGCTTCCCCCAGGTTACTGCTTGTTTTTTTCTTATTTGTATGTCCTCAATCAGTCCATAGTCAGAGTGATTCTTTAGCTTTTTTATGATCCTGTGAGGCTGTCTTTCAGTGAGGTGGTCTTTCAAAGGTTTTCCTGTGGCCCCAATTATCACTTTTCCTGGTGAGTGTATATATACGTTGTCATAGATAGAGATACCACACATTAGTGGGCTAGTGGGAATCGAGTCTTAATATATTCCAATGCTTTGTATCTGAAATACACTTATAAGTTTAATTTCACCTTGAGTGTGAGCTCTGCAAACTAGAGCTATGGGCAGTGAAAGTGCATCATTAATGCTGAAATAGAGCAGACTGTAAAAATAGATCAAATTTCTCCACTGTGAAGTCACTTTGGCATTGAGGTCTATGTGTCCAAAAGCTGAAGCCAAAACTTCATGATGATTTAGGGAACATAAATGCTGATATGTGCACAGAAATCTGAGAATCAGTTTTCATAGATGATATGCCCAGCCATGGCATACAGGAGTGGATGATGTGTATGAGACACAGGATGTTCTCTTTCATGGGTGTCTTGGCAAATCCTATTGAGTTTTTATTCTGATGCCCAGAAGCTACTCCGGAGGATTCACTGTTTTTCTGTATGTCGATTCCAAGACTGCAGGGCTCCAGGTGGTAGTAGTTATTCCTTAGCCATCTCTTTTGTGTAGTAGGCCCAATCGGTTCATTTAAATCCCAATTAAAGTTCTTTTCTTTAAGGAAAGATAATTAAACAAAACCATCCCAGCTATAAATAAAGCCTTCTGTGATCTTTCATAGAATGATGTTGAGAACAATGGATCAATGTTACCTCCACAGTATGAATTAGGTTACCAATTAGTACCAATTGTGACTTAGTTTTGTTGTTTTTTAGTGCATATATTTTATAAGATGCCTGAATCAGCTCAGTTAGTTTGCTCTATTGTCCTCATTGATTTTTAAAAAATGTATACATATTACCTTCAATACTGATAGATTATTATATTAAAATAAGTGTTTGTACATTTACTTTTTCATTCATTCATCGCATTGCACTTTAACATATATAACTTAGTTCTTAATGGAAATGTAAAGAAATTGCATATTAAAGACACAATTCCATAAATTCCATAATAGGTGAGTAGTGTGTGTGAGTGTGTTTGTTTTTGTTTTTGGCAGGTGTCCTTTTATTCTCTACCTAGCCACTGTCACCTTGAAGTATCCAATCTGCATGCTAACTCTAGGAACTTCATGCAACTGGAAGATACAGGAGCTCACATGCATTATTCCATTCTGCAGAGTGTAGCTATGGTAAGCATGTTTAGGAGACAGTGTTTGGGAGCATGTTATGGAGAACTACAGAGTACTTTACTTGGGTCAATGATGAGAACTCTTAATGGCTTAAGAGAGATGGTGACCAAAAATCTCTTGCAGGTGTCATCTGAGGCCCAATCGGTTACTTGCTGGGGCACAATAGTCAGGGTATATTTTCCTTCTGCTGAAATGGCATTTTTTTTTTTTTAGATAAACATTTGCTTGAGGAAATTCTATATGGCTCTGTCTGCTTCACCTGGTGAAGCCCTTTGCATGGTGTAGCTTTTGCTTATGATTCATACCTCATCCCTGGAGGCCATTCCTTAGCATCTCTTCTCTCTTTGTGTCTTTTAGTGAAAAGGTCTGTGGAGAGTTTCAGCACATGCTTAGTCACTCAAGGTGAGTGGATATCTGCTGCCATAGGTACAGGCCTGAGACATATATCCTGTGGGCAAGACCAGCATTAAAGAACAGGTAACTTTATGTCTTTTTGAAAGTCAGATTCTATATGTGACAATTTGTCGTGAATGTCCACCATTAAGGATTGCATCTCTGGACAGACAAGTCACATCCTCTACCTTATGTGGTGATCACACTGTTAAAGGACATTTATTGCTCTTATTCTGCCTGTCACATTCATACTTAAGTAAGAAAGGTGAAACCAGGAAGTCAAACATTCTTTAGATATGGTAACTGCTGTGTTCTGCATTAGTGTCTCAGAGACAATTCTTAGAGTGAAGAATCATGCCCACAATATCAACAAGGTGATACTGACACATGTAGCCATCCATGGTCCTTAGCTGGAGAGCTATTTGAACATTTGGCTCTCAGAATGGCAGGACCTTCACATGGCTTCTCCTCTAGCTTCTCAGTTTAATAAATCCTATACTTTTGGTATTGTCTATTATTCCTAACTGGTCTTTGACTTAGTGAGCCTTCAAATCAGGCCAGCTACATCCCAAATTTGTTCTTCACAAGACCAAAAAATCTGAAAAATGCTAGTATAAGAAGGGAATGTCATATTTGAATGCACTAGATATCAAAGTGCAAAAAATCTTAGAGCCATTTTTGTCACCATTGTGATATCAGTTTTGCTGAATTCTGAGAGTGCAAATTCTGGTGGACATTTGCATTCATGACTGGGAATTGAGGGGACTCTGCAAAAGAGTTTTCTGTAAGGACTTTGCAGAAAGTTTGGTTTGGGGACTCATGTTGAAATATGTCATACTGGAATTTGCCTGATGCATGAAGTTGGGCACATATTTAGGATTCTTTACACCAGTTTTCTAATGAATTGATTGCAAGATCAAGTTTTTGTATAAAAAAGCTTGAGCCCTACTGAGTATTGTAACTACTACTTTTTTAGTGCATGGTCAAGTAATGAGGCTGTGCAGTTACTGGGAAGTGAATGATCTGTAATCTACAGAAGGAAAACCTCTATGATTGAAGCCTAAGTGCTTGGCCTCTGTGTTAAGAGAAATCAGGAGCTTTTGACCTCCATTGATCCCTAGTGATAGATTGATTGATGTGTTAAATGTATTTTTTTTCATCAGCATGTATGTGCTATTGTGGCATGCATTAAGTCTAACTATTTACATACTAATTAATTGAACATAATATATATGTAGGAGTTCATACTTGAAGCACAATTTTCAAATAATTGAGTAAATTTCCTGACAGATGTCTTCCTTTCTTTACTAAGGAGCTGTACTTTTACTGCTTTTTTTTACTGCTTTTACTGCTGATCCTGCTACAAAGTGGACATTCCGTGTCCAACAGCAAACACAGAAATTCAACACTCCTTGGATCTGCATTTCCAGAATGAGCTATGGTATGTATATCTCATGGGGATCATAATGAGATATGAAGACTGCTTATTGGGTCAATGAAGAGAAAAAATGGCTGAGGAGCTGTGATGGCCAAATAAAAATCTTGTAGGACCCATCTGAGGCCCAATTAAGTCCTGATCATTGGTAGTGTGTTAAAGATCATTTTTTGCCTCCTTGACCAGTGAATCTGTGGCAAGAGACAGAAATTACTTGATCATATCTTGTGTGGCTCACTTGGATTATGCAAGGGCACATGTCAAGATATGCTCAAAGTTTAGGTGTATTTTCATAATTGTGTGTTCTCAGAATGATTCAATATCAGAGCCAATCCTTAGGCCTTTCATTCTTCATGTGTGTTTATTTTTCAGTGAGATGTCCTTTGAAGATCTGTGGTAACTTCAATTATGACAGGTGAGTGTTTGCCATCATAGATAGAGATCACACACAACTTGGGGCTTGGGTGTCCAGCCTATGCTCAATAATTATGTTATAAACAACTTGGTATCTAAAGAATACATATATATATATATATATATATTTCTCCTTGGCTGTCATCTCTGCTAGTTAGAGCTATGGACAGTGAAATTGTATTCTTAATGATGGAGTAGAGCAAACTGTAAAAATAGGTAATTTCCCCTGTGGGAATCTATTGTGTACATTGAGGTATGTGTGTACAAAGGTTGAGGAAATGTATTGGTGACTCAGAGTCATTTTCAATAGGAAACTACTTGTCCACAGTGCACAGAGGGTAAAGGTGAGTGTGAGACACAGGAGATAATCTGTTCCACAGATGTCTCTTGGATGATCATTCATTTCAGTGGCCAAAATTCATCTTGTATTCTTCATCATTTGTATTCTTCATCATTTCAATCCAATTCTCCTGGGCTCTTGATCAGCTAGTTATTGCTATGTAGTTTGATCTGTGTAGTAGATCTAAGTTCATCTTCTCATATCCCTGTTGAGCACCTCTACTTAAGAGAAGATGTTTAAACAATGACATCAAACTTTGAAATTCTTTCCATGAATTTTTCTAAAATAATAATGAGAATGTTGGTGCAAGTATATATCCATTGAGTGATTACATAATGTGATACTGACATACCTTATTATTTGTTCTTTGTCCATAAATTTGTAAAGGAAATCCCATTCGGGTAATTTTTAGTTCTGTTTCTCTCATTGATATTTTCCTTGATGTGTATATTAATCATTGCTATATTCAGACAGTCATATATGTATTAACTCACTTATTTCTTCATTCATTTATTATTTTATATATTTATCTTAATGGGGAAATGGGTAATGGGATTATAATGCTAGGACAATATCAGAGAGATCGTGTGTTTTTTTTTTTTTTTTTTTTGATAGATGTCCTTCTTCACTCTACCTGAAAACTGTCACTTGAAAAGCCAATTGCATGCTGATGCTGGGCAAATTTTCTTCAATAACATGTAGTGACAAGAAGACACAAAACCACACAAACACCGGTATCCCATTCTGCAGAATCCAGCTGTGGTAAGCATATCTAGATGCAAGTATATCAAGACCTACAGAGTAACTTCTTTGGGTCAATGATGAGAACTCTAAATGGCTTAAGAGAGATGGTGACCAAAAATCTCTTGCAGGTGTCATCTGAGGCCCAATAGATTACTCTCCTGCAGCAAGATCATTGAGTTATATTTCCCTTATGCTTGAGATTATATTTTGTTTGAAGTAAACAGTTGGTTAAGGAAATCCTGTATGGCTCTGCCAGGTTAATGAAGACCTGCTCATAGTGTATTTCATGTTTTAACCCAAATCTCTCTTTGGAGGCCCTCTTGGATCCACTTTTAGCTCTGTTTCTCTTTGTGCCTTTTAGTGAAGTATTCTGTGAAAGGTTTCATCATGCTACTAATCATCTAAATGACGTCATATCTGTCCTCTTAGCTAAAAACTTGAATCACATAACCTCTGGGAGAGACCAGTGTTAAGGCAATAGGGAACTTCAGTCCTACCTGTGGTGGTTATCAGTGTTTTTGCCATGGGGATTGCAACTTTGGACAGCCAAGTTACATCCTATCACTTATGTGGTGATCACACTATAAGAGAAAGGATTTTGTTCTGGTCCCGCATGTTGCATTGACATTTTAGTGGTGAAATTGGAGGCCAATGAGTCAGACATACTTATGATATGGCAATTATCATGTTCTGCATTCATATTTCAGAAACAATTCTGATAGTGAGAAATTAAGCATGATATCTAGAAGATAATATTGAGAAATGTATACATGCATGCCTCTTAGTTTAAAGTTTGGTAGACTTGGTTATATCCAGTATTCTCACTGGTCTTTGATTTAGTACATAGCAAACCAGACCAGTAGGACCTACTTTTGTTTATTTGCAATATAACCAACACCCTTAAATTATGGTACCCCAAGCAAGGACTACCACACTTGAATGCCGCATGAAAGGGGTAACTAAGAGGTGTGAAATGTATAGAGGGGGAACATACTAAGATAAGGTAGAGGAATATGACTGCTTGGGTGATGGGTGCCATAGGTGACTATAACTATATTTCCAAAGCATTAACAAGGATATAAACTATTGATTCCGTAATAGATGATAAATAAGTAAGAATTAAGTATCATTCAAGTGAAAAAAAAAAGGCTTAAGAATGCTCAGAGCCCTGATGGGGCCTCCCTGGTGGGGCAGCGGCTAATGATAGCACTATCAGACTGTGTATAGAGAATGAGTTTTGGAACCTAGCATTAAATGGACCATGATACAGTTTGCCTGATGAGTGAGGATAGAATATACACAGATTCCTGATATCAGTTTGCTGTGGTTTATCCAAGATCATTTTTCATGTGCCATGATCATTAAGCCCTACTTTGTATCTAACTGCTGCATTTTGAGTGCATAGACAGGAAATGAGCCCATGGAGAGGCTGGGAAGTACATTATCTGACACCTACAGAGGGAAACTGTGTGAGTGGGGAAGCCTATGAGCTGGGCTTCTCTGAAAAGGGAAGGCAGGAGTTTTTGGTCTCCTACATGGAACCTTAGTGATAAACTGATAGCTATGTTAGATATATTTTGTATTTCGTTAGCATTTATGTACGACTTGATATGCCTTTATTCTTCCTTTATATACTAATTTAATGAATAGAATGTATGGCTGCAGGAGTTTATGCTTGGGCACAGTTCTCAAGGAATTAGCAGATTTCCTGACAGCTGTCTTCCTTTCTCTCCCAAGGAGTTGTTGCCCCCATAGATCTCCTTTTTTTCTGCTGATTCTGCTCCAAGATGACAATCAGATGTCCAACAACAAAATCATGAATGTCAACCCTCCTGGAGTCTGCACCTCCAGAATCAGCTTGGTATGTAAATTTCATGGGAATCATATTGAGATGTGCAGACTGTTTACTTGGGTCAATGAAGAGAAAAAATGGCTGAGGAGCTGTGATGGCCAAATAAAAATCTTGTAGGACCCATCTGAGGCCCAGTTAAGTCCTGATCCTTGGCAACATGTTGAGGATCACTGTTTACCTCCTTGTCCAGTGTGCCTTGTGTTTGGGGCAGGCATCTGCTTGAGCACATCTTGTATAGAGCTACCTGGACTGCAGGTGGTGACATGGAAGGACATGCTCAGAGTGTAGGCATCTTCTGTCATCTCTGTGTTAAAGCATTCCACTATCAGAGCTTTTTTCTTAGATCTTTTATTCTTATGTTTATCAATCTTTCAGTGAGAGAACTTTGAAGAGTTTTCTGTGGCCTCAGTTATCACAGGTAAGTGTTTTTCTTTCCTTGTAGATAGAGATCAGACACAGCATGGAGTTTAGGAGTCTAGTCTTAGGTCAACAAGTATATTGTGTAGCACTTTGTATCTGAAATAAACCTATGGGATTGGTTTCTCCTTAAAATAATCCCTGAATGCTAGAGTTAAAGATGGTAAAAGTGTATCCTTGGTACTGATGTGGAGAAGACTGTAAAAATAGGTAATTTTTTCCTCTGGGAACCCATTTACACTGAGGTGTGTGTGTCCAAAAGTTGAGTCCAGTAACTAATATGCATGAGGGAAGTTAAGTGCTGCTAAATGCATTGTTGTCTCAGAATCAGTTTTGATAGTAATATACCTGTCCACTTGCAGAAAATTTGAGGGTGTGGGTGAGACAGAGGAGCTAATCTGGTCCATGGATGTCTCTTGGAAGACCCTATTGAGTTTTCAGTCCAATGGCGAAAAGTCACCTCTTAGCATTCTCAAATATTCACCATTTCAATTCAATTTTCCTGGGTTCTTGATAATGCCATTTATTATTAAATAGTTCAATCTATGTAGTGGATCCAATTTCATCCAGTCTATCCCAATTAGTTATTCTGCTCAAGGAAAGATGCAATGACATCAAGCTGTAAATACCTTCAATAGACTTTTGAGAATGACGACAAGAATGTTGGAGAAAGTTTTATCTCCACTATGATCATATAATGAAGACCACTCAAAATTTAGTCATTTGTTTTTGTCCTTATTTTTTGAAATAAGCCATTATAGGTGTATGTCTTAATTCTGTTTCTGTCATTGATGCTTTCTTAAATGTATACATATATCTGTAGTAGTTCATGCTAGAGGAACAAGTTCTCAAGTGATTGAGTAGATTTCCTGACAGCTGTCTTCTACATCTCTATCAAAGAACTGCTGCCCCTAAAGAATTCCTTTTCTTCTGCTGACCCTGGCACAAAGACAGTCATATGTCCAAGAGTGAAAACACATATATTCAACCCTCCTTGGGTCTGCTTTTACAGACCAGCTATGGTAAGTTTACTTAATGAAAATAGTATTGACATATCTTAGTTGGGTCAATGAAGAGAAAAAATGGCTGAGGAGCTGTGATGGCCAAATAAAAATCTTGTAGGACCCATCTGAGGCCCAATTATGTCTTGATCTTTACAGCATGTTAAGGATCATTGTTTGCCACCTTGATCAAAGTGCTTTTGTGGTTGGGGCAGACAATTGCCTGAGCACATCTTGTGTGGAGCTACCTGGACTGTGAATAGTCACATGTTAAGATATGCTCAGGGTTTAGACATATTTTGTAATCTGTGTATTCTCAAAGCATTCCATCAAGAGCCAACCCTTAGATCTTTTATCCATCTCGTGTGTCTATCAATTTTTCAGAGAGATGATCTTTGAAGATTTTGCTGTGGTCACAGTTATACAGGTGAGTGTTTGTCTCATCTTAGATAGAGATCACATACCAGGGGTAGTCCAGCATATGCTCAATAAGTGTATTGTAAGCAATTTTATATGTGCAATATATATATATGGGTTTGATTTCTCTTTGAGTGTCAGCTCTGCATGCAAGATTATGGATAGTGGGAGTGCCTCCTTAATGATGAAGTGGAAAACTCTGTAAATGTAGGTAATTTCTCCTCTGGGAACCCATTGTGTACACTGAGGTGATGAAGCCAATAACCTAAGTATGCTTGAGGGAAGGTAGCTACTGGGAAATATATTAGTGCCTCAGAATCAGTTTCTTGTAAAAGATATATGTCCATGGTATGGAATAGCTGAGGTGAGGACGAGAAATTTACTTCATCGAGGTCTCTCTCAGAAGATCCTGTTGAGTGTTCATTCCAATAGCCAAAAATCAACTCTTGGAATTCTTAAACTCTTGGCATTCTTAAATATTCACCACTTTCAATTCAATTCTCCTTGAATCTTAGTGATGTGAGTTATTACTAAGTAACTCATTCTCTGTAATTGACCCAAGTTTGTCCTCTTTTATCCTAATCAAGTCCATCTACTCAAAAAAACAATGATATTAAGCTTTGAAATTCTTTCTATGGACTTTTCTAGAATGAGAATGAGAACAGTGGTGCAAGTATAGCATCCATTTGTGTAATCATTGCATGATTACACAAATGGATGCTATGAGTTATGAGATCCTCTCATAACTTAGTCATTTGTTCTTAGTCCATAAATTTAAGAAGGAGGTCTCATTGGGGGCAGATTCTTAGTTCTGTTTCTCTCCTTGACATTTTCTTAGATGTGTATGTATATATTGTATATATGCATATATATGCCTTAATCACTAATATATTCATACATTCATTTATGTGTTCATTCATTCATTTATTTCTTCATTCATTCATTTATCCCTTAATATTTTACTTTAATTGGTTATACGAATATAATGAATTTACATTTTGAAGACACAATTCCAGAGAGGTTGAGTGGATCTTTTGATAGCTATCCATCTTCATTCTACCTAGAAAATCTCACCTTGACATGATCCTGGGAAAATTTGCTTCAGTAACTTCCAGCAACAGGAAGACACAGAAACTCAAAGATACCTGTATTTCATTCTGCAGAATCCACAGCTGTGGTAAGCATATTTAGGTGCTGTTGTATCAAAACCTATAGAGTATCTTATTTGGGTCAATGATGAGAACTCTTAATGGCTTAAGAGAGATGGTGACCAAAAATCTCTTACAGGTGTCATCTGAGGCCCAATAGGCTACTCTCCTGTGGCAGAGTGTTTAAGATATAATTTCCTTGTGCTGATTGTATTTTGTTTGGGATAAACAATTGCTTGAGGGAATTCTGCCAAGCTATTGGCTTCCCATGGTGAGGAACTGCTCATGGTGTAGCTTGTGTTCTCAATCCATATTTCATGTTGGAGGCTCCATCCCTTAGTTCTGTTTCTCTCTTTGTGTCTTCCAGTGACATGTTAAGTGGGGGGCTTCACCACCTGCTTAATCATCTGAGGTGAGTGAATATCTGTCTTCTAGAGTGAGACCTGAATCGCCTACTCTTATGTGAAACCAGTGTTAATTAGAAAGGCTATTGGGAACGTCAGTGCCATTGTGGTGATTTTCTCATCATTGTGTGCCATGTAGGATTTCCACTATAGACAGCCAAGATTTATCTTATACCTTACGTAGTGATCACACTGTAAAGTAGGAAATGCTTATTGCTTTGTTTAGTCATGCTTGAGTTTTGAAAGGTCGAGGACAGTGAGCCAAACATATTTATGATATGATAATTTCTGTGTTCTCTGTTACTGTCTTAGAATGAATTCTTTTAGTGAGGATATGTCCATGACATCCAGAAGATGATAATAAGAGATTTATTCAGTCATGGTTCTTAGTTGTTGGACTGTTTGAAATACCAGCTTCCCAAATGACAAAGACTCTACGTGGATTGGAATTCAGTCAGTCTAATGTCCTGTACACCAGGTTATGTCCATTATTTCTGATTTGTCTTTGATGAAGTATGTCAACAATCAGATCAGTTGTTCTTCACAATTGGATAAAGATCCACCACTTTTGAAAGTTTTACACCCAGCAGATGAGGGAGGTGTGAGATCAGTGTGGGGAGAGAGCACACTAGACTATTTCAGAGAAATATGGGTGCTTCATTAGTGGATACCTTAGGTGACTACACCTCACAGAGAAATTTTGTACTCGAAATCACTAGCAAGAATGTTAGACAATGGTACTTCAGTAAATAATAAATTTTAAATCTTATTCAAGCAAAGAAAAGAAATTGTATTAAAAATCCTCAGATCTTTGTGTATACTGAAATGGGTCATGCTATAATTTTCCTGTATGAAAGGATGTGAGCATTTATTCATGTTTCCTGGTATCAATTTGCTAAATAATTAATCCAAGATCACTTTTCATATTCCCATGAGCAGTAAGTCCCATTTAGTATTCTGACTACTCCTTATTTAGAGCATAGACAAGAAATAAGTCTAAGGAATTGCTGGGAAGTGTATTATCTGACACACTCCAAGGGGAAACTCCGAAGTTTATGTGCTGGAATTCTTTGAAAAAGGAGTTCAGGAGTTTTGGGCCTCCTATCTGGATCCTTAGTGGTAAATTGATATATATGTTAAGTGCATTTTGCTTCTTCAGTCTTTATGTGTTATTGTTGTACTTACTCAATATCAACATATTTATTAAATAGTATTTATGTCTATAGGAGTTTGTGCTTGAGGCACAATTCTCAAGTGATTGAGAGATTTCCTGAAACCTTTATTTCTTCTCTCTACTAAGGAACTATTTTCCCTAAATATCTCTACTGTCTTTCTGACACTGGTACAAAAGACAGCAATCAAGTATCCTGCCACCAATTCACAGAAATTCAACCTTCCTTGCCTCTGCTTTTCCAGAATCAGCTATGGTATGTAAATTTCATGGGAATCATATTGAGATGTGAAGACTGTTTACTTGGGTCAATGAAGAGAAAAAATGGCTGAGGAGCTGTGATGGCCAAATAAAAATCTTGTAGGACCCATCTGAGGCCCAATTAAGTCCTGATCATTGACACTAAGTTGAGGAACTTGGTTTGCCTTCTTGACCAGTAAACACTGTGGTTGGGGCAGACAATTGCTGAGCATACCTTGTATGACTCTACTTACAGGGTGGGTGGATTCACCCATTAAATTCACATGATTTCTAATCTGTGTGTTCTCAAATAAGCCCATCATCAGAGCCATTTCTTAGTTCTTTTATGCTTCTTGTGTATTTGTTTTTCAGTGAGATGTTCTTTGAAGAATTTGCTGTTGCCTCGATTATCACAGGTGAGTGTTTGCTTGACATCATTGGTCGAGACCACACCCAACACTCTGGAACTCCAGTCCCACCTGTGGTGATTTCTCATGAGTGTCCACCATGCAAGATTGCAACTCTGGACATCTAAGCCTTATTCTCTACCTTATATGGTGATCACTTGTATGAGGAGGAAATAGTTATTGGCCTATTCCCCTATGCTGCATTCACACCAAATGAAGTCAAACATACTTAACATATAGTAACTGCTGTGGTCTGTATTAGTGTCTCAAACAATTCTTATAGTGAAGACTCATGGCAATGATATTCAGAAAGTACGAAACCTCTCCATTCATGGTCCTTAGCTGGAGGGCCATTTGTACTTTGGCTCTGGAATGGCAGGTCCTCGAGATAGGTTCCCCCGTAGTGTCTTAATTTATTGAATCCTATACTCTTGGGTATGTCTGTTATTCCTGACTGGTATTTAAATGAGAAAGTCATTGTGTCAGGCCAGCTACATCCCAATCTAAAATAAGGCAGCATAAGCAGGAATTGTCACCTTTGAATGTACTATATAAAAATTGTACTACAAATCCTCAGAGCCCTGATATGATCTCCACTGTGATATCACTTTTACCTACAATTGGGAGCAGAGACTAATACCAGTTGTGGAATGTTTTCATTGCTGATTGGAATGGTTTATCAGAATTTGTGAGGGATTTTTCAAAACATAAATTGATTGTGGAGAACCAGTTATGAAACTAGTCATGCTGGAGGTTGCCTGTATGTGTGAAGGGGAGCACATATTCCCATTCCCTGATACCAATTTCTGAATCAATTCCAAGATCATTTTTCTTATACCCTTGAGCATTAAACCCTGTCTTTGTAGAAGAGCTTGTGTATAAGTCAGAGTTGTAGGACTAAGGGTGGGTGTGGTGGTAAAAGCCCTCACCAGAAACAGAGTGGGGAGCAACAGGCAGATTGATGAAGTACACTGCTGAGGGAAGCAACGGGTGGGTCAGGAGGGGTCTGCTACTCCATGATCAGGGATTAACTCAGGCTATAGTGATGATAGTGCTGAGATAACCCATAGGCCAACAAAAATGCTCAAACTCCATCTAGTGTTAGCACTACTATCTTTTGGGTGTATAACTAAGAAACAAGACTACAGAATTACTGAAAAATGCATTATCTGACACCTAGAGAGGGGGAACTCTGTGATTGAAGAAGCCTGGCCACTGTGAAAATGGAAATCCATAGAAGTAGAGACATAAATACTAGATGGAGTCACTTATATGTGGAATATAGAGAAACCAATCAAAGGGTCAGACAAAGACAAGCTGTAAAACCTATAAAATCTGACCCATAGACCTGAGGCAACCCGAGCAGGAGCTGAGGGATGTGGTGAGAATAGGGATGCAGTGGAGAGTGTACTGAACTCTGGTGGAGGACTATGGGTGTTTTGGTGGTGGGAGAGCAATGATGAGGAAATCCTGGACTATGAGAATAACCACAAAGAGGTAAGACAGTGGTACTCATTAAAATAATATATAATTAGCAAAAGGAAACCAAGAGTGCATGGTCTCTTATAAGGATCCATAATAACTGATTGTTGTCCAAATTAATTTTGTATTTTTCTCCTGTATATGTTTTATATTATGCATTTATTCTTACTATTTACATCGCAATTTGCAGAACAGAATTTATCTCTATAGGAGTTTGTGCTTGAGGCACAATTCTCAAGTGATTGAATAGATTGTCTGACAGCTGTTTTCCTTATCTCTACCAAGGAACTGTTATCCCAAAGATCTCTTTTTGACCTGCTGGTCCTGGTACACAGAGAACAAGCATGTGTTCAACAGCTGAGATACAAAGTCTTTCTATCTTCACTTCCAGGATCCATGGTAAATATATTTGAAGGGAATAATTGTGAGATGTGCAGACTACCTTACTTGGGTCAATGATGAGAAAAAATGGCTGAGGAGCTGTGATGGCAAAAACATCAAACTCTTGCAGGACTCATCTGAGGCCCAGTTTGGTTTAATCCTTAGCGGTGTGTTGAGCACCTGTGTTTACACCCTTGATCAATGGGATTTGGAGTTGAAGGCAGACCACTGTTTGAACATGTCTTGTGTTGTTCTAAGGGACTTTGTTTGGCCTATGTCAAGATATGCACAGGTTTTAGGCTTGTTTTTCAACTCTATGTTCTTAAAGCAGACCGCCATAAAGCCATGCCTTAACTCTTTTACCCTTCCTGTGTGTCTGTCTATCTTTCAGTTCCTTGAATGTTTTGCTGTGGCTGCATTTATGCCAGGTGAGCATGTGTTTGCCATTATAGAAATATCACACAGGATTGAATATAGGGGGGAGGCCAGCCTTATGTCAGTAAACATATTCCCCACTACTTTGGCTCTGAAATACACATGTGGGTTTGATTTATTGTTGAGTAATAAATACAAGCTAGGAGCTATGGGCAGAGAGAATGTATTCTGAATACTAAAGTAGAGTAGGCTGTAAAGTCAGTAGTTTTTAGTTCTCTGCCTGCCCTGTGAATATGGAGTCTGTGTGTGGATAACAAATTGAGTACCATATTGTGAGTAGTCTTGAGAATAGAAAACTGTTATGATAGGTACTGATGTCTCAGAGTAAATTTTGATAGAGAATGCCTAAGTCCCTTTTGTGCAGAAGGTGAGGATGAAACAGTCTTTGCATGAATATTTCTTCAAAAATCTTGTTGAGCCATTTTAATCAAGTAGCCAAAAGCTATGTCTGGATTCCTAAGACTTCACTATTTGTTTTTGCTTTCAATTCTCCTGCGCTTTGGTGATATCAGTCTGTGGAGTGGACCCAAGTTTGTCTATTTGATCCCCAAATTAGTTCTTATCTTCTGGGAAGACTGCTTATATGTCACAGCTGAAAAATACTCTCTTACGAACTTTCCTTGATAGGCTTGAAGGAATTTTAGCTTTCAATGGCTACTGATTTAGTCAATTGTTTTTTGTCCTATATTCTTATTGGAGGCCCTGATAGAGCATACATATGTACTACATAGGCCTTCATTCATTGAAACACATTTGTAGTCATTTCTGTGTTCATTCATTTTAATATATTTACCTTTAATGCTTAATGGAAATGTAATGGAGTTTCATGCTAAAGGCACAACTCCAGAAGTAGCTTTTTTGACAGTTGTCCATCTGCATTCTACCTAGAACTGTCACCCTGAAATACCAAATGTGCGTGCTGATCCTGGGCAAATTTTGCTTCACCATCTTCCAGCAATTAAGATGCTGGATTCACATACACCTGTGTTCTATTCTTCAGAATCCTTCTGCGGTAAGCATATTTAGGTGCAAGTTTATAGAAACCTATAGAATGTTTTATTTGGGTCAATGACGAGAACTCTTAATGGCTTAAGAGAGATGGTGACCAAAAATCTCTTGCAGGTGTCATCTGAGGCCCAATAGATTACGCTCCTGAAGCAGAATCATTGAGTAACATTTTCCTTGTGCTGAAATGGTATTTGTTTGAAGTAAACAACTGATTGAGGAAATCCTATGTGGGCTCTGCCTGGCCGTAGAATTCCCATGCAGACCTTTTCATGGTTTGGCTTGTGTTCTTAAGCCATACATGATTATTAGAGGCCCTATTAATGTCTGTTCCTTAACTTGGTTTCCTTGTTTGTGTTTTGCAGTGTGATGTTCTCTGGAGGGTTTCCCCATGTACCCAGTCATCTGAGGTGAGTGCATTTCTGCCCTTGTAGATAGAGACCAGAGTCACATGATCCCTGGGCAAGACCAATGTTAAGACAACAAGTAATTTTATCTTTTGTAATTTCAATTCTACCCATGGTGATTTGTCATAAATATCTGCTATTTCATATTGAAACTTGAACAGCCATGCCATATCCGATAGCTTATGTAGTAATCACAATGTAAGGGAAGGAAATATTTATTGCTCTCCTTCCCCCATGCTATATACACACTTGAGTGAAAAAAAAGTTGGAGTCCAGTAAGTCAAATGTAGTTAACATATGTAACTTTTGTGTTCTGCATCAGTGTCCTAGAAAGAATTCGTGTAGTTAACATCATTTCCATGATATCTAGAGAGTCTACTATTCTGGATTTCATGGAAATAATGTTAACTATATGAATTGTAGACCTTCCAGATTTGTTCAACTATAGCATGTCAATTGATTGATTCTTCTAATCTAGGTTTTGTGCTTTAATCCTGACTGTTCTTTGATATGCTATGCTGCAAGTCAGACCAATTGCATCACAATTTTTGTTCTCATAACAGGACCTTGAATGATGGTAAGTTGAAATGCCACATTTGGATTAACCACATAGAAACTGTGTTAAATGTCCTCCCATCCCTGATTTGATCTCCATTGATAGGTCACTTTTGCCTGAGGTATGGGAATAGAAACATCCCAATAATGGAATATTTGTGGGTCTGATTGCTATATGTCTTCAGGATTTGTGAGAGACTTTAAAAAAAAGAAATTAGTTTTGGTAACCAGTGCTATAATTGACCATGCAAGGGATTGCATGCTTGAGTGGAATTAAGCACAAATTCTTGTTTTATGATATCAGTTTTCTAAAGAGTAATTCTAAGATCATTTTTTTGGGGGTACACATGAAAGTTAAGCCTCATCTGGTATTCTAATTGTTAAATTTTGTGCACATAAACAAGAAATGAGACTCAGGGCTTGCTGGTAAGTGCTTTATTTGGCACATTATGAGGAAAAATGTGTCTATGTGCTAGGCTACTGAAAAGGGGAAATTAAGAGTGCTTGGCTTCCTATTATGGACCCTTAATGATTGATTAATTGGAAAAATGTATTTGTATTTCTTTAGGGGTTATATGTCATTGTGATGTGTATTAATTCTTATTATTTACATTTATTGAACAGAATTTATAGCGGTAGGAGTTCACTTGTGGCACACTTCTCAAGTGATTGAGTAAGTATCCTGACAGCTTTCTTCCTGATCTCTACCAAGGTACTGTGGCTCTAAAGATCTCCTTTGGTGCTGCTGACCAGGAGAGGGGGAAAACAAGTATCCTGCAGCAAAGACACAGAAATTCAGCTCTCCTTGGTCTGCATTTCTAGAATCAGCTATGGTATGTATATTTCATGGGGATCATATTGAGATGCTCAGACCGCTTGCTTGGGTCAATGAAGAGAAAAAATGGCTGAGGAGCTGTGATGGCCAAATAAAAATCTTGTAGGACCCATCTGAGGCCCATTTAAATTTACCTGATCCTTGGCATTATGTTGCGGATCACTGTTTACCTCCTTGATCAGTGGTCTTTGTGACAGGAGGCAGACAATTGCTTGAGTACTCAATTGCTTGAGTATTATGTGGCTCTACCTGGTTTATGAGTGGTCACATGTCAATATATGCTGAGGATTTAGGCATGTTCTCCTAACCTGTATGTTCTCAAATCAGTCCACCATCAGATCCAATCCTTAAGTCTTTTATTCTTCTTTTGTCTATCAATTTCTCAGTGAGATGTTCTTTTGAAGATTTTGCTGTGACCTCACTTATCACAGGTAAGTGTTTTTATCATATTTAAAGATCACATACAACACTGGATTCAGGATGTATTTTCCTTCTGTTGAGATGCATTTTTTTGAGAGAAAGAACTGATTGAGGAAATCCTTTGTGGCTCTGAATAAATAAATAAATCTTTAATAAATGCCCTTGGTGTTTAATTTACTTGTTCCATGGGCCTGATGTGGAAGATACCACTGAGTAGTAAGATATCTAAATAGCATTCTTTGGGAATTCACATGTCAAGGAAATGAATTATGGACTCTTGGTGAAGCCAGTGGTTCTTGATCTGTGTAGCTTTACCAGATTGGATCACTGGCCTACCACTTGCAATCCTCCTTCCTGGGTGAGACTGCCTTAAAGGATGGCATCCTCAGCAGGAAAGACCATATTCAAAAAGAATGAGCCATATTCAAAAGAATGTTGAGAACCCCAGTAGCCATGATTTCATCTCCATCGTTAGGTCATGTTTGGCTGAAGTAGAAGAGTGAATGTGGAAATCCCTGTGAAGAAATGTTAGCATTTTTACTTGAGGCACATTGGCAAAATATTAACAGAGCAAGAATATGAGATCCTGGACACAGTCAAGAGGGGTTTATGGTTGGGACCTGAAACACACTTTTGCCTACAGGGCTGAAAGTAAAAAAAAAATCTTCAGGTTTCCAGATATCAATTTCAATTAGTAAACAATGAGACTTCCTCATGTAATTGTAGACATGCTCCTTTCCTTAAGGTTAGTCCAGTGTCCCAGATAGCACTCTTCCCCACCCCCAGATAAACAAGGAATGTGTCCTAGAGGATGTTGTATCTGCCAACACATCATGAATTTCCCAGTGGAGAAATCATGTACTCTCTCTTCCTCTGGGTGGGATATCAAGAAGCCCACACTTCTAAAATCTCTTAATTGACTCAAGATTTGAGCAAGTAATCATATTCACACATATCTTTCTTTACTAATGTGTTCAAGGTCTATGTATTTTTTATTTATGTATTTATGTGTGGTCACCAGTTTCTCATTTTTTGAAGCATTCAAAACTTGTTAGTTTGAGGCACAATTCCTGGAATAAACTTGCAGTCCATTTTGACTGTTCTCCTCTCCATTTAAACACCGCTGTCACAAAAAAATCAAATTGGCCACTGGCAATGCTTGTCTGTCAGCTGTCCATCACCTGGAAGATACAGAAACTCACTTTTGCCTTGGTATCCTGATATGCAGAAACTGTGTGTGGTAAGCATATATCAGTTCAAAGGGATAGTGATAAGCAAGAAGCCAGTGTTGGGTTGGTAAGAACTTATACAATCATGAAGAGAGTTGATGACTTAAAAGTCATGCTCAGGGCCCTCCCTGGTGGCGCAGTGGGTTAAAAGCACAGCACTAAGAAGCTAAAGCCACTTCTGCGTGAGTTCGATCCCCGCCTGCCCTGGAGGTGACCACATGGTGTGGCAGGCCTCTCCTGACCTGCCCACTGCTCCCCTCAGCAGTGTACTTCGTCGATCTGCCTGTTCTGCTCCCCATTCTGTCTCTGGTGAATCTTCTCACCCTCCGCATCTCTGGCTTGTACCCCAGTTCTGTATGAATGAATAAATAAATAAATCTTTTAAAAAAAAGTCATTCTCAATAGGATTACTCTGAGGCCCACATAGGGAACTAACCTAGAATAGGATGTCAAGGATTCTGATTGGTCTCCTGGAGTCATGGGTCCATGGGTTTGAGGCAACCATATCAAAAGGGAATCTTGCAAGTCTCTGGCTAGCATATGGCCATGACATAATCATGTTTAGGTCTGTCATGATGATCCATGTTACTTCATTGTAGGCCATATTGTAACCTTTTCCCTCTCTTCACTTCTTTCAGTGAAACCTTCTAGGGATGTTTTGGATTTGCCTTCATGACTCTGGTGAGTAGATGTCTCTCTCAGAGATAACAGCCACTGAGAACACTAACCTCTGGTAGTGTTCTGAGTACCAGAAAGGATTTATGCATTTGGGGGTCCTTAAATACCAATTGAATAGGCATTGAGTGTACCTCATACCCACAAGGAATTATGACAGAGCCAACCAGAGCTTTTCCTCATCCATTAGGTGAGTGAAGTTGCAGCAAAGAGAGGTGATCTTCCCTTGTTGGTCCACTGACAAGCTTTCAGACTGTGTTTATACCCAGGTTTTCACCAGTTACCCCAATATATCAAATAGGTGGTTATTGCTGGATTATTCATTGGTGTTTCTGAGACCAATTTGACAAGAGGATCATTTTATTTTTTTAAGATTTATTTATGCATACAAGGACTGGGGTACAGGCCAGAGGTGTGTGTGTGGGTGGGGGGGTGGGGGATGAGAGGATTCACCAGAGACAGAGTGGAGAACAGAATAGAAAGATTAACTGAAATTCACTGCTGAGGGGAGCAGTAGGCAGTTCAGGAGTGGTCTGCCATGCCATGTGGGTTTCCTTCCACAGTTGAAGTGTCTGTGGTTAGCTTCATAGTGCTCTCTTTAACTTGTTGCACCACCAGGGAGGGCCAGTCAAAGAGGATTCTATCCCCATGGAGTTTAGAGGTGAAGCTGCCATAATTCAGTTTTCTCATGGGCCTCATGTAGAAGTTACCACTGAGTAGACATATGGCTGAATGGTGCCCCTTGGTGATTGACAGGCCCTTATCTAGTCAAAGAGATAAATTCTGGGCTCTTGAGGATTCCAGTTAAACTTACTCACCATTTTGTCATTATGATTTGTCTAAGAGGCTACTAGCTTTCCATTTTTTATCTTCAATCCTTGGATTACACAGCCTTAAAGACCTTCATTTCAGCAGGAAATGATGAGTCTCAAGTGAGCCATTCTTGAAAGAATGTTGAGAATCCCAGTAGCCATGGTTTCATCTCCATGGTGAGGTCATGTTTGGCTGAAGTACTGGAATGGACTTGGATACTCTGATGAAGCAATACTAGCACTGTTTCTGAGACATGTTGGCGGGATGTGGTCAGAGTAACTAACAAAACCTCAAGGAGCTTGAGGTCAGAACCTAAAATAACACATGTAGGACCGAAGTTGAGCATACATTCATGTTTCCAGATACTCTTTTAGTAAACAACGAGTGCCATGAGATTGCCTATATTTTTGATCCTGATCTAGGATCAGTCAACATAACATTTTTTTTTTTTTTGCCTTGAATAAAACTTGGACTATGTCTTAAGAGAGTCTTGCCTACCTGATGCACCATAGGAGTTTTCTTACTGGAGCCTCTTTCCTTCCTTTTGGTGAGTGGGGTTCCAAGGATAATAAACTTCCTAATGGCTCCCAGTTTATACATAGATTTGAGTCAGAAAACATATTCATATATTTCTTTAACATGTTTAAACTAAGGTGTTTCGAATTTCTTCCTCTAGTATTTATAGAATAGTCATTACTTTTTAATTACCTTTGAAATATCAAAATATTGCATGCTTGACACACAGTTCCAAGAGTGATATTCTTATCTATTTTGACAGCTGACCTGCTCATCATTACTTAGAAACTATTGCCCTGAAAATATTGATATGGCCTTCCACAATCTTTGTCAGTCAGTTATTCAACATCTGGATGCTGCAGAAACTAATGCCCAGTTTGACAACCCGATTTGCAGATACCATGTCTGGTAAGCATATTTAGGTGCATATGAATGTTAACCAGTGAATAACCATAACACAAACTAGGGTACCGGCCTGATAAGATTTTGGGAACCTTGATTAGCCTCCTTGAAACATGTTAACTTGGATTATGTGACCAATACTGTGAGGGGTTCCTGAGAGTTTTGTCCTGTTTATTGTCCTCCACACAGCCAAGACATGCTCGTTATTTAAATTTGTCTTCCTCATACATATTTCCTACAGGGGTTATAAGGCAGCTGATCCTGATGTTTTTCTTTCATTGTGCTTTTCAGTGAGACCTCATTGAGAAGGTTTGTATATGTCTTTCATCATCTCATGTGAGTGGATGTCTATTGTGTTAGATTTAGGTCAGAGAACACTGGCCTCTCTGAAGGCCATTGTTGAGTCAATAAATAAACAAGTAAGGTTTATACCATTTGGGGGCCTAAATACTCATATCAGAATTTTTCTTTTATTTCAGCTCATTTTAATTACGATCCATGTAAAGACAAATTTAGCCTCAAACATGCCTGATTTTATGAGGCTATAGCAAAGAAGTTGACTTTCCATATCCAGTCCAATGTCAGATTTCCTATTGTTGGATGTACATATTTTGAGGAGAATTACCCCAGTATAACAGATAATTGATAACTACTGATTTCCTTGTGGCTGTCTCAGATTCCATTTTTGAGGAGGAGCATATACCCATGGCATCCAGATATTGAAATGCTCATTTCACCCGTCCCACTATCCTGATGTACAAGTCCTTGCAATCAGGTGTATGGTTGAATGACTACCCGTGTGAAATAAAGGGAATTAAGCTTATCAATAATGGATTGATTCTTTTATCAAATATGTATTTGATAAAATACATTCTATTTTTATTATACTGTTCTATTTTTATTAGTTTTTGTTGTAAACACATTTTGTATGATCTATGTATGACTATATAGCAGCTTGGTTTTTGTTTCCATTTGTGTGGACTCTCTTCACCTTCTACTTTCAGATTGTGCATGTCTTTATATGTAAACTGGAGCTCTGTATATATAGATAAGAATTGTTTCTTAAAATTATCATTTGTTCACAAATTATCATTTGTTCATTCTATGTGTTGTGATTGGAAAATTTAGTCCATTTACATTTAATTGATTGTTGATGGGTATGTTTTTGTCATCATTGTTCATTGTTTTCCCACCATTTCTGTAGTTCCTCTCTTCTATCTCTTCCTTGATACTTTGATAGCTTTTTTAGTGCTGTATTTAGATACCTTTCTCATGTTCTATACTATATATTTTTGCTTTGTGGTTAGTATATTACATAAGGTGTGCATATAATAGCCTATTTTCAGTTGGTAGCAACTTAACTTTGAACTCAATTAGAAATTACATGTTTAGACCATGCATACATTAACAATTTTTGATATCATGTTTTACATTCACTTTTGTGTAAACATTAATGAATAATTACAGCTTTAAAAAACAATTATACCATTTTTTGCCTTTATGCTAGCTTTCTAGGTGGCTAATTCACAATGTAGTTTCATTTTCTTGTTTTGTTCACTGATATTTTTTAAATGTAATCAGATTTTTTTTAAGATTTATTTATTTACAGAACTGAGGTACAGGCCAGAGGTGCAGTTGCCATGAGAGTATTCACCAGAGGCAGAGTGGGGAGCAGAACAGGCAGATCGACTAAGTACACTGCTGAGGGGAGGAGTGGGCGCGCCATGTGGGTCACCTCCGGGGGCCAGGATCAGCCTCATGCTGTAGTGGTTTTAGCTTCCCAGTGCTGTGCTTTAAACTGCTGAGCCACCAGGGAGGGCCCTCATTCAATTTTTTTTTTTTCAACTTAGTGCCATTTCATTTCAGCTTAAGGACAGTCTTCTAATATTTCTTGTAATGGTGGTTTAATGCTGAATTCTTTTAGTCAGTGATATCTGGAAAACACTTTATTCTTCTTTCTACTCTTACTAATGAGTGACAAGTTTTCAGGAAGAGTACTCTTGCTTGAATGGTTTTTGCTTTCAATATATTTACTATATCATTGTACTCACTTCTGGCCTGCAGTGGCCTGCAATATATAAAAATATATGGATAGTCTTATGGAAGTTTCCTTGGGTATAACATGTTTTTTTCTTCTTTTCTTATTGTTTTTGTAGTTATTTCTTTATCTTTAAAGTTTGACATATTGATTATAATGTGTAATGGTGTGGATCACTTTGGATCCATCTTATTTAAGGCTCCCTGTGATTCCTGAACATAGATATCTGTTTCCTTCTGAAGACAGAGAAATTTCAGACATTTTCTGATAAGTTTCCTATCAGTTTCTCCCTAATTCTTCTGGGGCCCCCAAAATGCAAATTTTATTCTGATTATTATTGTCCCTTAAATTCCTTTTTTTATCTTTAACTTTTTTTGTTACTGGGTTAGCTCTACTGCCTTGCTTTTGAGCTCACTAATTTGTTCTTTACCAATTCATTGTATCTATCTGTGCAGTTACTGTATTCTTCAAATTTGTGAGTTATGTTTTCTGTCTCTGTTGAAGTTGTCAATTTATCTGTCTGTTCTGATGAGTTTGGTGACCACCTTTATGAACACTACTTTTCGCTTTTTATCTCATAGTTTGCTTCTCTTTGTTTCATTGAGATCTTACTCTGATATTTTTGTGGTGTTCTTGTATTTGGAACTAATCCCTCTGTTTCTTCATTTTGCTTGACTTTCTGTGTTTGTTTCTATGTGTTAAGTGAAAAACTGTCTCTCCCAGCCTTGAAAGAGTGGCCATATGTGGGATTTGAATCCTCCTTTTTAACTTTGTCCTATCTTTTGTCTGTCTCTCAAACTTTTGTGGTTGTCTAGGCAACCGTGTTTATTCTTGATAAATCCCCATTGTTGAGGGTATTTTAAGATCTTAGTGTCCCAAGGGGTGAGACATATTTTAGCATTTCGTTTCTGTCAGAGTAGAGCTAGTCCTTAAGGTATTAACTTTAAAAGATGCCAATATCTGTGGACCAGTGGTGTCCATAATACATCCTCTAGACTGGCAGTATAGAGTTGTTCTCTTGAGGAGTATGGCAAAACTCAAGCTTATAGGTAAATGTATAATCTCCTTTCTATGAGATACCAGCAAACTGCAGTGAGATCAAGTGTGAGGACAAGGTAGCATTTCATGCCTACCGCCCCTTAGAGCTCCTTAGGCTTAAGTAGTACTGTGGTAGATGAGCATGTATTACAGTTAAACGGCTGAATGGACATTGATGTTTGATAAAAACCTATGGTTTCAATAATAGTATGTATCTTTTCTATCTAGGGACTATAGACCAATAATATAAAAGGAATATTTTATTATGAATTCAATTCCAATATGCTTTAAAACTCTCTCAAGTGCAATAAACCAAGTTCAAATTAACTTCTTATTCTTTGTTTTTATCAAAGTAAGCAAATATGTCAGTATTGAAAGCTGTCCCCATTGTAACATTGCTTCATTTATCAGTCTAGACAGAAGGATCCTAAGAAACTGGAGTTGTCATTATACCCAGATTCACTAGTGTCAGGTCAAATATCTACCTATTCTGTTTCACACTGTAAGCTAAATGGAAGTGGTAAATTGTTAAGCAGCATTAGTGTGGTGTGAGGAATGTGTATTTGTTGGTTGAGGTACTTTATGGACCAAGGGTAAGCAAAGTCTGATGATGCTGAGATTCAGTTCACTGACCTTCTAATTAAAAAACACTTTCAGAACTGGATCAACGAACCTCAATAATCTCACAATAACACTTCCACGTGCCTTTTATTTTTCACACCACGGGGTATTTTCCACTTCACAAGTTAATTTCATTGGGTATAATACAACATCAAGATTTTCCTGTCCAGAGATAACTTCAGTCTAACTTATTGACTTAGCTAGATAAAGAAGATAATGGGCTACTTGCAAAGTAAATATTTCAGAAGAAACAAGTGAATAAATAAAATGACAAACTTGATAAAGGAGCAAACAACTGTGATGTTTACAGCAAATTCTAGTAGTACTGGGTTATCTGTATAATTCAGTCAAACAGAACCAGTGTTATTTATAATTTTTAAAATTAATTTTATACATTGATTTGATCTATGTTTTGTGATTTTTTTTTTCCTGCAGATCAAAAGCTGGAACAAGTCACTGACTTTTGAGTGAGAAAGTTACAGTTAGTGAAAAAAGGTGAGCAACTATCATGCAGCTTTTGGAATTACTTTTGACCACTAATGTCAGAACTTCAAAGTATATGATACTCAAGGAAGAATATTTTATGGTAGAAACTTTCCCCTGTGAGTGTATCTCATAGATTAATACTGGTTACTGTTTCTTCCTTTTTGTCAGTCCCTTAAAGTAAACTAATATTTTGGGGCATCATTGCCATATTTCCTTTTTCTAGTTTTTTTATTGGGTGAAAATAATGTTACAGTGAAATCTAAGTATGTTAAATCTTGAATTTTTAAATTTTTTTTTCTGGAACATTCAGATATCTTCCTATTATTCTTGCTCTTTAAATTTTTAGTTGTTGGAAGCATAAATATCTGAGGGATTTTTGTTACCCCCCAATAGATTTTACCTAGTTTTCTCAGAACAATACAGTCTTGCTTTTTTTTCCCATATAGATACATATATTTTCACTATTTAAATAGTAGGTAAAACATTTATATGTTTTTACTGTTCCTTTTCGATAATGTAGTATATTAACCCACACAAAATAAGACTGGCTGTGGAAATGCTTATTTGTTGGCAGGGTGTTCATCTGGATCAATGATGAGAAAAATTGTCTGAGGATGCTGAGGGACTCATTCCAGATGTCAATCTGAGGTCCAGATGTGTAGCCCTCTAATGGGACAAATAAGACTCTTAGAGCCAGGCTCTCTTTGCTCACACCTCCTCTCCCTAGAGACAACATAGTACTTGTTACCATGCATTATCTTCCTCTCAGAACTAGACATTAATTTTACATCTTACAAAGCAGTTGTGTATTTTTAGTTAAGACCAGTGATCCAAGACTTGCTTCATTTTGCTTACTTTATTTTTTAATTTACTCATTTTTATATCATTCTTCATTTTGTTCATTTTTCCATCTTGGTTGTAATCCCCATGGACTTCCCACCACCAATTCACCTGTGTGCCATCACCATAGTCCTGTGCACTCTGCCCACCCTGCCCACCCCACCTCAGTTTTGATCTTAACCCCCTCCCACCCCTGTAAAATATCTCTGGTTTGTAATTGCTCGATGTTTTTCATTTTTCCTGTATTCCAAATGCCCCCCCCTTTTTTTTCCTGATCCCTTATATTCCTGCTATGAATGAAACCATCCAGTATTTTTCATTGTCTTTCTGGCTTATTCCATTTTGCTTATTTTAAACAGAGTTGTAGATAGGAACTTGCATATAGGAAACATGTTCTTGCATAAATGAAAAAGATTAAATTAAGAAAGGATTAAGTAACCATCCATGATGGATACAAAGTTTCATGCATGGTGAACTATATGCAGGAAATACTGAATACCTATTTTAAATAATGACAATGTAATGAATTTTAGCTTTTTTATTTTTACTATTACTTTCTGAAACTCTGCTTTTGCTTTTCTTTCTCTCATGTTATGCTGAGATAGACAGAATGGAATCAGGTCTTCACTTCCTCTTGGTAAGTAACTATACCAAGATTCTTTAAAAGTCATATGCTGTATGCTCTGTCAGGTCCTGAGGTCTCTGTGGCTGCCTTTTTAGAGACTTAAGAATATTTTCATGATGTGTCCTTTTTCTTATCAAGATCCTTACCATACAAAAGTGAACTGCATTACTGAACCCTTACAGTTGCTTTTTTCATTTCAATTATCTTATGCCTTAGTGGGAAATGGTGAATTTTAGAAATTATTTTTTAGGCAATTTCATAGTGATCCAAAAATTATTATTGTAAAATCTAAATACACCAAAATATTATTTTTTCTCATTTATTTATTTAGATTTGAAAAATGACAATCCATGATTCATAAGGTCTTTGTGGTCACACTGCATTATATTTATGCTTCTACTTCAGTATTTGAGAGTTGATATAAATTTGTTATCTTATTTTTGAAACATGGGAAATTACATGACATTTTCTAAGAAATTAACGTTTTTATATGAAAACCTTGCAGTATTTACTTTGAAACAAAACAGTTCAATTCACTGAACTATGCTCAGCTGAGGAAGGATGTTGAATAAGTGGTATTAAATGGAGAGAGATGGAAATGCTGTATGTGGCATCGTTATTTCTTATCAAAACTCAAAATAGGCCTCATAAAGTGATCCATGCATTTCCTGGCAAGGTATCTTGAAGATTTGGTGTTACTTGGTCACTTACTGACTAATGTCCTGAGGATAAATTTTTTTTTCAAAGTTGTCATATTCTATCAATAGAACTTATTTTGTACTGAACATTTATTACATGTTCTTCCTGTTTTTATGTTTATTTTGTCACCATAGGAGATACTTTTAAAGAGGTAACAAGTTTTAGATTAAAAAGGAGATCAGTACTGCCAGTTATAAAAATGACTTCAATCATTAACAAGCTTTTAAGCAGGCATTGGAGAAAGAAAAAATGGAAATTTTTATTTAAAAATGTATTCTCGCAAATCCCTATTTGTTTACCCTTAGTCACAAACTCATAGGGTCTGGGGTTCTGTCTAATCCAGAGTGTAACAGCACCTTGTTGCTTAATATATTTTCAATAAATTGCCCACATTACTACACAATATCTTAGGGCTCAATGAAACAACTAGCAAAACAGGACCCTCCTTTTTAACCACCTTTAGCCACTTCCCAAAATGCCAGCCTTTCTGAAAATTTGTCATTTTTTAATCTAACATTTTAAAGCTTATAAAGCTGGAATTATATACCTTGTTTCTCCTTGTAACTGCATCATTTGCTGAAAATTCTAGTCTGATGAGTATTTTATTTAAAACATCAACCCATTATTGTATATGTTAGAAATATACGCTTCATAATTTATGTCTTTTAATATTAACACTCAGTGCATACATTTTGAATAAACTTGTTAAAAGGGTTTCAATTATTTCAAATTATTCATTTTTGTTTTTCCTTACTGCATGTCTGCTTTCTAGTTTGCTATTTAGTTCTTAACGTCATTCATCTTTCTATTTGTTCTCCTGGAGTTTGATTTGCTTTTCTTCATCTAGACTCTTGTAAAATGTAATTTATTGATTTTCAGCTATTTTCTGTTCTATGTTATTGTTTTTCACTCAAGATTTTCCAGAAAGCACTTTTCAGATGCATGAGCACAAGTTGGCATTTTGTATTACATTACTCATGTGAATTTTCTTTAAACTTCATGTTATTTAAAGTTACAGATTATTCAGAGGGGTAGTGCTTTATTTCCAAGCATCTGAGCTTTATCTGTAAATTTTCATTACTGATTTCTAACTTCATTGCATATGATGACAAAGCATACTTGGAAATTATTTCACTAGTTTGGAATTTTTGGTATTCTTTCTAGTGGTCAAGGGTATGGTATAACTTAGTATTCACTTTTAATCACATCGACATTGAGTTAGTTATATCATTTGTTAGATGCAGTGTTTTATACATGTCTGTTAATTCCAGTTTGAAATTGCCTCATCCAGACCTGTTATATATTTACTAATCCCTGATCTGAAAATCTGAATATACTTATTGAGCTGTAAAATTTCAGTGCACTCACTTTTGACATATTTCAATAGTAAATTTAAAATATTTCACCAAACTAGTCCAAATATTAGCTATATATTTTCCAGGGATATTGTCTATTAAATAATGTGTTACTTGAGGTCCAATAATTAGGATAAGTCAAAAAGTTTCTCTTATAAACTCAGCTATTTTCAATAAATCAAATATGAAAATAGCATTTAATACTGACAGTGATTGACAGGACAGTCTTTCATTTCCAGTCACCTAAATGCTATTATTAATCACAAAGCAAAATTTGATTACTAAGATTCGGCTATCCTGAAAAAGCCACTGTCTGGATAAATCGTATGGGTTTTAATTTTTACTTATAATTTATACCCTGGTACTGCAAGGATGACAACGAGAGCAAAACTGATTAAAGGACTGTTAATATGATACATAAAAATAAAGAAATTAAATTTTAAAAAAGAATCATTAATATTTAGAAAGTGGATTTTCACAACTTCTAGAGAAGGGATTATAAGATTCTGGTAAATGTTCCTTGACAGATAATTTGAGAAAACTTTATATTTGGTATATGGACTTTTATCTTTGTTTCTTAAGCTGACAATAGATGTCTGTGAGGAAGAAAGTATATATAAAGTTATAAATTATGGTCCCATATTGAAATAGTCCCACAGAATACAAAAATTTTAATCCCTTAATTTAGTAGAGACTACTTAAAATTGTGCAGAAATCATTATCAAATCATTGCAATGTCTAACAGACACATTTTAATTCAACATTAATCACCTATGAACATTAACAGCTCTCCAGTATAGTAACAGTGGGAGTAGAAAGAGGTTCAAACACAGGCACCGTCTGAGAAATTTACAGGAAAACCCAAAAACAACGGGAGATTCCAAAGATAGTGATGACATTTCTGACATCTACAGCCATTTAGCATTATCTCTAACCAAATAAATATAAAACCTCTCAAGAAGAACTGTCATTGCAGATCCCATTATGCAGTATATTTTGTTTTAATAAAAAAGTAACAAGGCACGCTGAAGACAGGGGAAAATAACCTGGAGCGACAAATATGAAATTGATACCCAGTTATTGGAGAGATGACACATTATCAGACAAGAAACTGAAAATAATGGGGATGAATGAAATCGGATTCTAACAGAAGTGTGGGCAGCAGGCCAGAACAGAGTAAAATGCTAAGACTCCAAAGTTAATGCTTTAAAAAAAAACAACAACAACGGAGAAGAAGCACCGGCTGAGAATAAACAGACCTCGAGAAACAAGAATAATCATGTGGGAAAACAAACAATAAAACCAAAAGAACGCTGCTGTCGGATTCGGGCGCTTCCCGGCGCTCCCGGCGCTCCCGGCTTCGCTTCCGGAAATGCCGCTTCCGGTGTGGCTGAGCCTGATGGCGTCATCAAAGTGGTGAGGGACTCGATGGAGCGCAGGCTCAACACCCAGAGGCGGTGAGGAAGCGCGAGGAGGCGGAGCTCTGGGGCCGTGCGACGCGCCTTGGGGGTGCGGGCGGACGGCAGGCCGCCCCCCCCCCCACCTCTGCCGGGATGCTGCCGGACTGGGGCTGCCTGCGCGCCCTCCGGGACGCAACCTCCGGGCGCGAGGAGGACTGGGTCTGTCTTCTGAGCCCCATCGCGCGCTCCCTTCCGAGCAGACGACCCACGCCAGGTCCAAGGCCGCCCTCCAGAGGACGCCGGCGGGAATCAAGCATGAGTTACTGGCAAGCTACCTGGCTGAAAATCCCTGGAGGCCAAGCCTTTGTGAGTTCCCTTCAACTCCCTGCCTGGAGCGTTTGACAGCCCCTGGCCGCCCGTGGAGGGTTGAAGGGTGCCCCCTTCCTGCCAGACGGAAGGGGATGGTTGAGAACCCCACAAGGGGAAGTCGACCCCTTCACCAACGGCCAAAAAGAGGTACCCCCTCCCCGGCCCTGAACCTTCCTCTCGCCATCCTTGAGGAACCCAGCCTTCCCAAAGCACTTTGATGGTCTGATTCTTCTTGGGTTGACGCCGATCAAGGCCCCCCAGAAACCCCAATTGGAGGAGCCTTTACTTTTTAGGACATCCCCAGTCTCTACCTGCTCGTACCCTTTGCTGTGCTGCCAACTTCTAACGCAATAGTGATCCTGTGCTGGTTTGTTAAAAAATAAACATTGTAGTAGAATTGAATGCCTTTGACGTGTTGATCAGTGGAGTAGACAAGAGTAAAGAATCAGTGACTTTGAAGATAGGCCATTAGAAATTTCTCCATCTGAATGCAATAAGAAAATAGAATTTTAAAACCATAACAGCCTGCCCACATTTTCAGAAGTTTTATATATAAATAGCTACATACATACATACATATGTGTGTATGTATACACACACACACACACATATGCATAAAAGTAGGTAGGAGAGAAGGAGAAGAAATACCTGAAGTAACAATGGGAGATAACTTTTCACAATTAATGATATTGAAAATAAAGATGCAGCAACCTCAGAGAACATGGAGAATAAATAGAAAAAACAACTATAAATAGACATATCATCTTTACACTGTCAAAACCAAAGACAAAAAAAAATTGTGAAAGAAGTCATAGAAGACAAAACATAGAGGGACAAAAATAAGAAATACGTTGTGTTTTACCTTATAAAATCATATAAACACAAAGAAAGTGGTATGAAATACTAAAATGTTAAAATTAAGTCTATATACCTACAATTCTGTACCTAATGAGCTTATCTTTCAAAAGTGGAGAGGGAACTGACGAAGTGGACAACTCTAGGATCCTCCCCTACAGAAAAACTAAACAAAGCAAAAATTGTCAGAATCCACTCTCAAAATAATGCAAAATAGCCAAGTCAAGCAGATGCTGAATCAAGGAAAAAGGTGAGTGAAAAGGATAGAAAAGCTTTCTGAGACTTTCGTATGCTCTGTCCCCTCCGTAGCTAACAGCAGCCTTTAACCTAACCTGGAAGCCCTCCTTAGGGTGGGATTCTGGCATCCGGTTCCCGAGGGAGCGTCAGAGGGCTTAGTTTCATGAATTTTATTTATGATTGCTTTGGGTTTAGTTTGCTCTTCTATCTAGTTTATTGAAGAAGGAGCTGAGATTATAATTTGACTTTTCTCTTTTGATATGTTTACATTTAGTGTGCTAAATTTCCATCTTAGCACTGTACTGCTGTTTCAAAAACATCTTGATGTATTTTCATTTGATCCTATTTATTTTTTAAAACTTCTTGATTCTAACTCTGACCCAAAGATTATTTGCAATTGTGTTATTGAATTTCCAAAGGTTTTAAAAATAGAACTTCCTCGGTTACTGACAGTTTGATTCCACTGTATATCGATAACTTACTTTATATTACTTAATTTGTTGAGATTGACTTTATACTTTAGGGTGGTATGTGTTGGTAAATATTCCATGAAAACTTGAAAAGAATGATTGTTTTGTGTTGGTGGTGGTTTCATAAATTTTATTATACCTTGTTGACTGATGTTCAGTTCAGATCCCTTTGCTGATTTTCAGTCCAATAATTCTATAAAGTGGTGGAAGTGGAAGTTGAAGTCCAATAAGGTTTAGTCTCCTTACTGGATTAATTTTTTTATCATTATGCAGTGTCCCTCTTTCACGTGTGTTTTTCTTTACTCTAAATGTACTTTATAATATCCTCTTTTAAAATAGCAGTGTTTGAATATGTTTTTCCTTCCCTTTATTTTCAAACTACCTATGTCATTTTGAGAAGTTTTTCTATGGATAACATAAGTGAAGCTTGTTGTAAAATCCCCTCTATCCATCTTTTTTATAGTGTTATATATTTCACATAATGTAAAATTAACCATGTTTAACTTGTGTATTTAATGCTCAGTGTTTGCAACAGCAGTTCTGCCTGGCTCCTAAACATCTTTATCACTCTAAAAGGGAATCCTATACCCATTAGTCACTTCCAATTCTTTCTTCCCCAAGGCCCTGGCTATATCACTCAATCTGTCTTGTGTTTTTGTGGGCTCACCTATTCTAGATATTATATGTAAGTTGATATACAGTAAGTGGCCTCTGTCTCTAATTTCATTAACTTAGTGTTTTGAGGGCTTATTCAGGTTGTGGCATGTATCAGTATTTTATTTCTTTGTATGTCTCCACAATATTCTATTTAATGGCTACACAACAATACATCTACTATCAGTTGATAGGCATTGGATTGTTTCCACCTGTTGGCTATTGTGCATACTGCTATTATGAACAGCAAGAGTTTTAATACCTCTCTTTATGTATCATTCTCGCTCTTGTGAATACTGCTGGGTGATAGAGTAATTCTATGGTTAGTTTATTGAGAAACTGTCAAATATTTTCCACCATGGCTACAGCAGTGGTGTTTCATTTCTTCACATTTTCACAAAACTTACTACTTTCCATTTGCTAGAAGTTATAACAATTTAATGAGTGTGAAGTGACATCTTGTGACGTTGATTTGCTAAATTCTAATGACTTATGATGTTGAGCATAAGATGACTATACTAGCAAGAAAGAGGTTGGTAAAAACAGATAGATATGGGGTGGTGTATACATTTTTCATTTCCTCTTCTGATCGAGTTGCATTGCAGTGTCCTGTATGATACTGAAGAGTAATGGTGAGAGGAGATAACTGTGCCTTTACTTAGTGTTAATGGGAAAACATCAAGTTTTTCATCAAGTGTGATGTTAGTGGTAGGTTTTTTGGTAGATACTCTTCATCAAGTTGAGGAAGTTTCCTTCTAAGGTTGTTGAGAGTTTTTGTCATGAATGACCCTTGGTTTTGGCAGATTTATTGCATTTATTTATATGATCATGTGATTTTTAAAAAAGATTTATTTTATTCATACAGAACAGGGGTACAAGCCAGAGGTGCAGGGGTGGTGAGAGGATTCACCAGGGACAGAGCGGGAAGCAGAACAGGCAGACGGATGAAGCACAATGCTCAGGGGAGCAGCAGGCAGGCCAGGAGAGGTCTGCCACACCATGTGGGTCAGGGACAGGGATTGAACTTGCACTGAAGCTGCTGTGGCCAGCTTGCAATGCTGTGTCCTTACCCGTTGCGCCACCAGGAAGGGCCCTAACCATGTGATTCTTTTTCTTCTCACCCCCAGCCATCCTTTGACCCTTTTTCCCAATCTCCTTCATCAGCAATCTCACTTCACTTATTAATGTTCACTAATTTTTATAAGTATTCTACCTTGTCAAAGCATCTGCCTCATAAGTGTAAAATATTTTTTTCATTGTCTTGCCTTATTACACATAATTTCCTCAAATTAATTTTGCTGAAAATGGCAACATTTCATTTTTCTTTATAACTGAATAGTATTCTAGAGTGTGAATACACTACACCTCTTGACCCATTCATCTACCATTGGGCATTTAGGCTGCTTGCTATCCTCCTGACTGACTGGTTTTCTCCACCTATATCCCTTTTCTAAAGTATGTCAATCAGTTCTCAAAGAAATTCTTGCCCCGTCTTCCCAATGTCATTTCCAGTTTTTTCTCTACTCATGTACTTCTAATCTTTCTACCATTTTATATTTAAAAAAAAAAAAAGATTTTATCTTTCCTTTTTGTCCTTATATTAGCAAATTCTCCATAATTTTCCCTTACTCTTTGCCCAGTTATTAACTGAGTTATCAGCTTATGTGTATGCCTGTTATATTTTGGGTATTGACCCCTTGTTGGATGTGGATGTGGATGTGAACATCCAGTAGGATGTCTTTTTATTTTGACGATAGATGCTGTCATTGTGCCAAAGGATTTTAGTTTGATGTGCATACACACACACACCCCCTATATATTAATCACTAAAGACCACACCAAAAAGTTATTAGAAACAATAGATGAATACAGCAAGGTGTCAGATTACAAAGTAAACATGTAAAATTCCAGTGTTTTTATATAAAAGAACAAGAACAAAAGGAAATTATAAATATAACTCCTTATACAGTTGCTTCAAAAATAACCAAATACCTTAGTAATAACCTAGTTAAAGAGGTGAACTTACACAGTGAAAACTGCAAGATATTAAGGGTTAGATAGTGACATAAGGAGATGGAAAAAAATCCCATGATCATGAGTGGGAGAATCATTATAATTAAAATGATATTTTTACCTAAACCTATATATAAATTTAATGTAATCACCATCAAAATACTGACAATGCTTTTCAAGAAATAGAGCAAAAATATAAAAACGAATCATATGAAACCACAAATAACATCAAATAACCAAAAACAGAGGCATCACTGTAAAGCAGCAGTATTAGAAACAGTATGGTATTGGGGCAAAAATAGATACATGGATCTAATGGAACAGAATTGAAAAACCAGAAATAAAATTACATACATATCAGTACATAACTTATGATGAAGCAGTCATTACCATAGAATGGGGAGAGTCTCTTTAATAAGAAGCGCAGGGAAAACTGGAAAACCACACATAAAAGAATGAAATTGGACTAATCTCTCAATCCATACACAAAAATAAATACAAATAAATTTAAAATTTAGATAAAAGACCTGCAGCAATAAAATACATGAAACACTGGCAATATGTTCTCTTAAACCCATGATAAAGATTTTTTTAGATATTTGACCTCCACTGAAATGAAAAAGCAAAAAAATAAACAAAAGGAGTTACCTCAAATTAAAGTTTTACCTAGTAAGTATATGTATGTATGTGTGTTTGTATATATATACATACACACACATATAAATACACACACACACATTCAGATTCCTGAATGCTTGCTGAATGGGAGAAGGTATTTGATATTCCCACACTATATAACCAACAAGGGGTTAATATCCAGTTACAGTTAAAAACCTTACAAAATTCAACAATAGAAAAACAATCTAATTAGTAAATCTGTATCAGCTGCATAAACAGACAGTTCACCCAAGAACATGTCTAAAAGTTCGATATATGAAAAACTGTTTATGCTCACTTGCACTAAGAGAAATGCAGATAAAACATCAATGAGGTACTCTCTCACCACTATGAAAATGGTGTTATTTAAAAAGACCCACATGTGCTCAAGAAGACGCACACACAGAGGGGCCTGTTATACTGTTTGTGCGAATGTAAGTCATTATGGAAAACAATCTGGACTTACCTTAAATAACCAAAAATGGAAATACCATATAACCCAGTAATTCCACTCTTGGGTATCTATTCAAACAATATATGGAGCCATCAAGGCAAAATAAAACAAAACTCTATGCTCTACAATGTCCATTGCAGCACTATTTATAAAATGCAGGATATGGAAGCCTCCTAAGTGCCCACTGATTGGTGACTGGATCAAGAAGATAGGGCATATCCACAGTATGGAACATTAGTCAGCCAATGCAAAGATGAAATACTGCTACTTACAGCAAAATGGAGTTTGAGAGAATTATTTGCAGTGAAGCAAGTCAGAATGACAATGACTGGCCATTTAATAGTGGAAGATATAAAGTAATTTACAAAGGTAGTGAACACTGAGGGTTCTGAAGTTAAGAATGATGGGGCAAGGAAATACAGGGGTGTCGTACAAAAATTGAAAGGACAAAGAAAAACTGAAATAAACCTTAGAAATCTGGGTGACAATACCACAAGGAAAAGTGAGCAGTGGGGAATACAGGGGGAGGGCGCCCAGTGGACTTAAGGGGAGGTGGCTCATTGGTGCTTCGGTGGGGGGGGTGTGTGTGTGTGTGGTGTGGTCATTTTAAAAAGTGTAGAATTCACTTGTAAAACTACCTGGCCCGAGGCTTTTGTTTTTTGTGGGAGACTTTTGATTACTGTTTAAATTTCTTACTCATGATTGGTCTGTTAAGACTTTCTATTTTTTCCTAACTTAGTATTGGAATGTATAGTTCTAAGAATTTGTCCCTTTCTTCAATAGTCCAATTTGTTGCCATATACCTTTGTTCATAACCTTCATTTTTAGGATCCTTCTTATTTCTGCATTATTATCTGTATTATCTGTAGTAACTTCTCTTTTCTATGACTTTAATTAACTTTTCTTCTTTGTGAGTGTGGCTAAAGGTATATATTTTTTAAAAAATAGCCCTTGTTTCATTGATCTTTTGAGTTGTTTTTCTGATCTTTTGATTGTTTTTGCTGTGATTTCTATTTTGTCTTTCCTTCTGCTAACTTTTGACCCCTTGTTTACACACACACACACACACACACACACACTTTAGGTTTAAGCTTAATTTGTGGGGGTAAATTTCTTTCATCTTATTGCTGCTTTACTGCTCCTGTAGTTTCTGATAAGTCGTGTCTTTATTTTTATTTGTCCTCAGATATATTTTTATTTCTTCATTGACTTCCCCATTGACCCAATAGCTGATTAGCAGCATGTTGCTGCTTCCACATATTTGTCACTTTCCTCTTTGAGTTGATTTCTGGTTTCATGTTATTGTGATTCAAAAGTATGTTTGATATGAACACCAACGCTCCTCCATGTTGGACCTCACATGCATCAAGAATATAGCCTTCCACATTATTTCTGCTCTCTGGTTGCCTCCATTTAGACAGACACATGATTAAATGATAGATCTAAAAGATCTGGCAGAGGCTCTTGATTCTCCCTCAGAAACCCTGGCATGCTCACAAGAATCTTTTCATGGATTTTAAAGGATTTCTCTCCTATCCTTTTGCATCCCTGATTCATCCTGTGTTCCTGCTGCAGCCCTGTATGTTCTTATCCAGCCAATGAGAAAACCCCTTATAATTCTTCATTGCTTCTAAATACAATCAGAATCCTTCAGAGTATCTGGTCACTTGTGATATGCCTCTGCTTGCCTCTCATGCATTGTACTTCCTGATATATACCATCCTCTTCAGGCACTTGAGCCATGCCTTATGTTATCCTCTGTGAACATTTGTGTTTGGAGTAACTTCTAACTCCCTCTCTGCTTTCAGAGCTATGGGAGTCCCTGCTTCCCTGAGGCAGATTTAAACATTCCCTTTTTATGTTTCATAGTCCTACATTCAAACACTTGTTGGGTCACTTGCCACATTCAAGTGTAATTATAAATTTATATATTTGTTCTCAACCTCACTCTCATCTCCTGGAAAGCAAATAAGATAAACTATATCCCCAACATCTAGTGCAGTCTGTAAATTAAGAGTTTAATATCTGCTAGAAATTTATTTGATCTTAAGAATGATAGATATCAGGCTCTGAAGAGTAATGTGAGCTTATAGAAACCATGCCAATCTGAAAATTAGAGCAATAAATTAAATGAGTGCATTTCTTAACACCATTATTATGACATATGATGTTCATGTCATTATCTTAGAATTGTTCCTTACTACCACACTAATAATCAGGCCTAGGGCCTCTGGTTTTACAGTGGGTTGATAAAAAGGCACAAATTTTTAAGGCAAGATGCCATTCTCTTCCCCCATTTTTATGCTTCTCAGCCAAGATGCTACAGAAGGTTCTAGGTAGGGGAATTGACAATGTTCTGATTCATTTTCAGACTATGAAATTGTCCCCTCAAAGTAATCTATCTAATCAAGCTAGTCCTAGGATTTATAGGAGATGGAAATCAAGCTAAGCTCTGGAAATAGTTTTTTTTTTTAATTTTTTTAAAAAAGATTTATTTATTTGTCCATACAGAACGGGGATATAGGCCAGAGGTGCAGAAGTGGTGAGAAGCTTCACCAGAGACAGAGTGGGGAGCAGAACAGGCCAACCGACGAAGTACACTGCTGAGGGGAGCAGCAGGCGGGTCAGGAGAGGTCTGCCGCGCCATGTGGTCACCTTGGGGGCTGGGGATTGAACTCATGCTGAAGTGGCCTTAGCTTCTTAGTGCTGTGCTTTAACCTGCTGCACCACCGGGGAGGGCCTGAAAATACAGTTTTAATGCAGGCATCTGTTTGCTAGGCATTAAGTTTCAACAGCATTAAGCTTCTACAGCATTGCACTTCTAAATGGAACAGTGTTAACAGGGAAAACAAACAGAGCCCTTGGCTCAAGAATTGTCTGTCTACCTACAGGATTCAGTACTGAGGTCAGTGCTTTTGGTAAACTAAATCTATGGTGCATCCACTCTTGATGCCATCTGACATGGCTCCACACTTGTGGGTGTGGTGGGTTTGACTAACAAGGTACTGCTGCCTTTGTCATATTTTACACATCTCCATGATACTCAAGTTTAATTATTTTGTTGATATAGGTGTGTACCAGGAGAAAACAGGTACGCTTATTTCACAGCTGTTGGCAGGGAAAAATATGGAGGCTTTTTAGGTTTGCTCATTGCTCTGGCCACAGTGACTGGTGTAGAAATAGACACATGACACACAAGGTAGTCCACTCAGTGTCTTCACTGGGAATTATTCCTCAAAACCATTTTGTCTAAGTTATCAAAATTAAACAATGTTCACTTGCTAGTCTTTCATTTTTTAAAGGTTTATTTATGGGTAGAACTGGCGTGTAGGCCAGAGGTGCAGTAGCAGGGAAGGGGGAAAGTGGTGGTGGTGAGGATTCCCCAGAGGCAGAGCAGGGTGCAGAACAGGCAGATCGACTGAAGTGCATTTGCTAAGGGAGCAGTGGGCGAGACAGGCAAGATCTGCTGCACCATGTGGGTCAGCGCCCATCGGTAAATCAAATTCAGGCCACATTTGTGATAGTGTGATAGCACTGAGACTTAAACCTTACGCCCCCAAGGAGGACCCAGCATCCTTTGAATAAAATCTGAATAAATCAACCAATTTTATATTTTTTCATTGTGTAGAATGTCAGTTTGTGTCTTTGAATTTTGTCTTGGTCAGTCTGGGTTGTATTTTGTCAATTGAATCGACATTCCCAAAGAACTGGACTTTCATAATATTGATTTTACTCTACTTTTTTGTTTTGTATTTATGCTCTGATTTTTATTGTCCCTTTATTTTCTGCTGTTGGCTGGATTCTCTTGTATAGCAGCATGAGCCTTCTTCTACAGCTCCTATGTCTGGAGTAACATTGTTCTTTGTACATTGGGAGAACTATTTCTTATATGCATCTTCTTCCTTTAAGTAACACATATGATCTGCAACATTCTGGCCCATGATGTGTTTCTGGCAAACTTCTGCATTGAATTCCATGTTTTCTGATTCATAAGGGAATCACTTGGCACTGTGAGGAATATGCAAGTCTCTTCCCACATATCCCGTCTGTGCCCCCCCCCCCAAACTATTTCCAGTAGTAGTGATGGCAGCCCAGCGTGTCAGGTTGACCACCAGTGTTTTCCACTGTGTTCATTCCAGGCACCTCCACTTGGCCAAATCTCCTGAGGAGCCCATAGGCCTGCAGCAGGCCAGTACTATATGCTGCAGCATGATTTGTCAAGCCAACTGTCACACAATACTTGGCAGTTCACGAGCAGAAACTGCAAACTATCATACCTCCTGCTATACGGGCATAAGCAATCTTACAGTGGTGTTTGTTGGTTTACATGAACTGTTATCCTGTATTTGCAGTGTTGTACTTATTTTTATCCTGGATTACCCAGCACTTGCAAGTATAGTAGGCAGTTCTGCCCTCTCACCTTCTTCTAAATTTCACTTGGTATCTCTTTAAGCAGGCTTTATTCTTGACAACTTGAAAAATCCACCCTGTGGAACAGATGAGCTTGTAAGTTTTTGTTTGAATGCGTGGTCCCCACTTACCTGCAAGGAATACATTCCAAGACTACAAGTGGAGGCCTGGACCTGCACATAGACCATCTTCTCTTACATACATACATCCCTGATGGTTTGGTTTAATTAAGCACAGTAGGAGATTAACAATAGGGCAACTATGACAACCTACTGCAATGAAACTAGGTGAATGTGATCTCTTTAAAATATGGTATATGTAATATTTTTAGGCTGTGATTGCTGCAAGTTAACTGAAACTACTAAAAATTGATGGGGGATGACTGCATGTCAGTTCTTTGGAACATATACCTATTAGAAGAACTGTTGGGTCGCATGGTAATTTTATGTTAAGTTTACTTAGGAGCTGCCAGGTTGTCTTCCACAGTGATGACCTCATTTTGCATATAGCCCCGCAAGGAATTTCTCGGTAGCCTCTCTACCATGTTTTCCTTTTTAAAAATTATAATTTTGTAAATGTGAGGTGTTACCTGTACTTTAATTTATGTTCCTCTAGTGAATAATGCTGGCTAGTATCCATTCATGTAGTTTTTGGTCATTTGTATACCCACTTTGAAGAAACGCCTGTACAGGTGCTTTGTCTATTTCTGAGTTGTCTTTTGTAAAACTGTTAACAATTAGATATTGTGGGTAGATGTTTACCAGATCATGTGATATGCAAACCAGTTTTCCATTCTTTTATCTCCTTTATAGTGTTCTTTGATGTGTAACACTTTTTAATTTTGATAAAGTCCAGAGTACCTGTTTTATCACTTACCTTTTTAGTGGCACTGTTCATTTTTTCCATTCTACTTTTTTTGTTTGTTTTGTTCTGTTTGGTTGGAAAACTATACCTACATGATTTTGATATTTTAAAATTTACTAGTCTTAATTTATGGCCTAACATATGGTCATTCCTGGGTAATGTCAGACCTGTACTTATAAAATTGCTCATTGTGGTCTATTAGTCAGTTGAGATAGTCATACTATTGTGCAGGCTCACTATTTTCTTTTGATCAGTCTGTCAATATTTTCTCCATTGTTGAGAGTTATAGGGATTTAAGTCTGTATTTTTTTAGAACTATCTGTTTCCCTTCATTCTGACATTTGTTCTTCCTAAGTTTTTGGAATTATGCTGGACAGGCTTTTCTTTTAGCCTTTTAAGCATATAATATCCTGCCAGGGGCAGTGGACTTTTCTTTTAAAGATTTATTTTTATTTATTTGTGCATACAACTGCGGTATAGGCCAGAGGTGTTGGGGGAGAGGGAAGAAGATTCACCAGACACAAAGTGGAGAGCAGAACAGGCAGATTTGCTGAAATATGCTGCTGAGTAGGTCAGACAGGAGGGGTCTACTGTGCCATGTGGGTCACCTCCCTGGCTGGGGATCAAACTCATGTTGCAGTGGCTGGTGATAGCTTGATAGTGCTGAGACTTTAACCCCTGTGCCACCCAAGGAGGCCCCTCTAAGGTTTCTTTTAAAGAATTCAACTGATAATCTTACTTAAGATTTGTTGTAAATGATGAGCAACTTCTCTTGGTTTAAGATTCTTTGTCATTTAAATGTGTATTAAATTAAAATGTAGATTGTAGTGGGTATCTTTTGACTTATTCTACTTGGAGTTTGCTGAAGTCCTTATATTTATTAATTCATGTCTTTTAGTAAATTTGTGTAATTGCTAACCATTATTTCTTCAAATGAGCTTCTTTCTATATGGACCTCTATAATTTTATGATGATTTGCGAGTCTGCAAGTCTGTTCACATGTACTGATTTTTTGTTGTTATTCCTTAGATTTGATTATTTCAATTGTCCCATCTTCTAATTTGCCAGTTCTTCCCTGCTTGCACAAAATGCTGAACTACTCTGGTAGTTTTTCAAGTTATATTTTTTAGCTCCATAATTTCATTGGTTCTTTTTATAATTTCTGTCTCTGTTGATCTTTTCATATAATTCTCACATAATTTTTCTGATTTCCTTTAGTTTTTGCATGCATCTTTCTTTGGCTCCTTGGGTATATTTAAGGTAGTTCTTCTAAAGTCTTCATCTAGTTAGCCCAGTGCATTCGTTAGAGTTTCTTTCAATTTATCTTCTTCATTTGAATTGGCCATGCTTTCCCATTCCTTTGTGTGCTATGTGATTTTTATTGAAAATTGGTATTTGCAAAAGGAGTGGCTTTCTCAGTCGTAGTGGACTGCTTCTGACCAGCTTCTGATTGCTTCACTATTTAGCTGTGCATGCTCTGGGTCTAGAGATCAGTTGAGATAAAAACTTAAGGTCTTCTCAGAGCTTGTATCTTATCTACACCAGAGTGTGGCCTTTTCAAGTATCCTGCATATATATCTTCTTTTGAATGCCTTAATTTTTCAGTCTCTCCTTACTTCTCGGGACTTCATCTATTGTATGTCTCTACCTAGTGTTTTGACTTGTGTGTATGTATAATGATAGGGCCATAATAGCTTTTCACTACCTTCTCCCCATAATGAGTCAGGTGAGACAGAACCAGCCTTTCAGGCTGTACACTTATTCTACCAATTATTAAAAGAGATTAAATCTCTGAGCTTATTTGTGTATTTACCTATTTTCCCTTCAGTTCTATCAATGTTCACTTTAAGTATTTTGCAGGTCTGTTAAGTGCAGAAACATTTCAAATTGTTAATGTCTTCTTGTTAAATTGACTCTTTAATAAGTAAAGTTCATTATCCCTCTTAGGACTCTGCTCTGTAACATACTTTTGCTGGTATTAATATAGTCATTCCAGAGTTCCTTGATTAGAATTACTTTACTTTTAGACATTTTTGTTTGTGTATTTCCTGTAGGATGCAAATAGTTGGGTTTTCTATTTTAATCCAAATATTCTCTGCCTATTTATTGCTGTCTTTACATTTAATATCATTGTAACTATCATTTTGCTATTTGGTTATCATTGTCTTATCTGTTTTTTTTTTTCCTTTACTATTTTGTTCTGGATTATTGTATTCCTATGAATGCTGTAACAAAGTAGAGCAAACCAGTTGGCTTAAAACAATAGAAACGTACAATCTCACAGCTTTGAAGACCAGTTGCCTGAAATCAAAGGGTCACAAGTTCATGTTTTTTTCAGACCTGTAGCAGAGAACCCTTGTCTCATCCATGTTCTGATTCCACCCCCAGTTCTTAGCACTTTGGTTTTCTGATGCGTTCAAACTTTGTCACTATCATGTGGCAGTTGTCTTTATTCTCTCCTTCTATAAGAACACCAGTCATATAAATCTCACTTTAATTATATCTAAAGGTTGTTTCCAATTAAGTTTATATTACAGGAATCAGAGATTAAGACTTCAACAAATCCTTTAGAGAGAAATAATTAGGTCCATAGCAATTATTTTGTGGGTTCTGCTTTATCAACTTTGCTGGCCTATTATTTACAACTCTGTTGTGTTAATTCTGTGACTATTTTAGGGTTTATAGTATACATATGTTTATATAGACAGTACACTTCAAGTGATATTACACCTATCATAGTGTATAGTATATTTCAGCTCTCTGAACATTAGTCTGTTGGTGGAATAATTTCACTTATAAGTCTCATAATGTCATTTTTGTTTGAAGTTATTTATCTTTTAAAAAGATTTAAATAAAAAAAACATGTATTTACTCAAGTAGTCACCAGTTTTGATACTTTCCATAATTTGTGTAGATCTATATTTTCCTGAAAGCATAAGATTTTTATCTTTATCATTGTTTTTGAACAATTATTATGTTGTTTGGCCTAGTTTTTTCCTTGTACTTAGAAGTTCACTGATGCTCTTGAGTAGTAAGTTTAGCTTTCTTAAAACCTGGAAATCTTTGGTGATTAAATCTTCAAATGTTTTTCTGTTCTTTTTAGTCTTTTGTTCTTAGTAAGCTCTTTACATTTGCCTATATTAGGCTGCTTTCAGTTGTTCCATTGCTGTTTTTATTTCTGTGTTTCGATTGTAGTGTGTAAAATGTAATTAATCCCCTCCCAGTGAATTTTTCATCATAAACAGTCGCTTCATTTGAGTTATTTTTAAAATAACTGAAGGGGCACAAAGTCCCTACGTTGCATGAGGGGTTAATTGGAAGTGGGAAGAGGAAGAATCAAGGGTGTAAAGGCTAAGGAGAGATCGAAGGCCATTGCTAAAATGCCACGTGTAAGACTAGGGGACAGCTTTATACATGGAGCTTTAGAAACAAGGAGTTGAAGACGTCCTCGAGCTTCCCAACAGAAGTAATTGTATGAACAAAGGTTATTCAAGAAAGCATCAGTCAACATGCACTTAAGGTGCAGTCTGTAGCCACCAAACTTAACTCCTTAATTTCAAAGTATAAACCTCCCGGGCTTGGTGAGTGGTGAGCTGACCGTCTGAGTTAACAGTCCTACGATGCCACGAGGAAATTATTTTGGTCGAGCTGTATCAATGAATGGGGTAAGTGTCACTGCCAAGTGGCAGCAGAGCGCATGCTATTGGATATTCAAGCAGAGCCTGGTGTGACTCTGCATTTTGCTGGTGCTCACCTTCACCACAGCAAGAGCTTTCTGGCCTTTCCTTTCTTTTTCCACATAAGTAAATCATTGCAGAGTCAAACTCTTCCTTATAGCACTAAAATTGTTTGTGTGGGAACTTTTATATACTTGAAGACAGTGTTTCAAGTACAGATGGTTCTCCCCTGCTGTGGTTGTTACAGCTGACATCTTGATTAATTCATGCTACACTGTTAAATATTTGATCACCCCTGAATGCTTTAACATCCAAAACTGAGGTCTGTCAACCATAAAGCATTTCTGACTTGTTGGAGCTCAGGTGAGGAAAGCCAACTTTGAAGGGAAAGGGAAGATAACTAGCAAAGGCCTGAATAAATCCAGCACCTTCACCAGGTGCAGTAAATCAATCCAATCACCAATCCAATCCCATTAAGATGGCTGTCTGTCCTGCTGTTTATTCGGTATGGGTGGGTCAGTGTGATTTTCACAAAGCCACTTCCCTTCACAAAGACATTCTAGTATTTTGGGCCCCCCTGGTGACTCAGCGCCATTAAGCTATCACCAGCTACTGTGGCTGAGGTTGATCTCGGCCAGGGAGCTGACCCACAGGGCACAGCAGACCTCTCCTGTCTCCCTGCTGCTCCCCATTCTGTCTCTGATGAATCCTCTCACTTCCCCATATCCTGGCCTACACTCCAGCTCTTGTATGCATAAATAAATCTTTAAAAAAAATTCTAATATTCCACTAAGAAGAAAATTTTCTTTATCGTTACCTGAAAACTACTGGTTGACTTGATGAAATAAACTTGGCTATGTGATTTCAAGTCTGGGTTTTGTCCCTCCAATCTTCTGCAATTAGCATCACCTGAAGACTAGGTGCTCCTAGTGGGAGGCAAGGCCGGGAGAGCTACTGGAGCACCCTGCCTCAGACTTCACCTACTCCACCGCAAATTCACTACCGGGTTTGTAGGGCCACACTGAGCTAGCTGTCCTGAACCAGGCCACCACCTGCCAAGAGGCAGGTGGCATGACCCTGACTGGCTTAGACATCCCTGACTACCTCTGCATACCTACTGTGTGCTAGTCTTTCTGTGGGTAGTCTGGGCAATGTGAATTCATAAAAGCCCCACTAGATTTTTTTAAAACTTAGATTATACGATTTTCTAATTTAGAAATAACCTTTGTAGCGTTAATTTTACTGATAAAATACCAACTTTACCTAAATGTACCAAAGGATAAGGTTCAGGTAGGTGAGGGAGTTATCAAAGTTTTGTGTCATCACACAATAGGCTAGGGAGGCTGTGGTGACTGCAGGAGCACACACGGGGAGCTGGAGGCTGCTGGAAGGCTTGGTGGGCTGCAGGAAGGCTCAGCACTACATCGGAAGCAGTGTTTTCATGAGGGTTGTTGGGAGCTGAGGCTAGTCCTGCGGGAGAGCCAAGGATGATGGGAAACCAGAGCAAGAGAACTAGGAGGAAGAAGGGAATGTAGATGCCATGTAGGCAGCAATCAGTGGGTTCCATGGAGAGGAAGATTAAGCTGCTAAAAGTTCAGTCATTTAAGAGAGAAAAGAAACCCTAACAAAGTGACAGCTTTGAGTTGCAGAGTGGCTGAATCAAAAACATAGTAAAGTCCTAGCAGACAAATAAAGCACTTTTTTGAAGGTGCTTGTGTAGGTGGAACTATGATTTGCAGGAAGTCAGAGCAAGGGCAGGAATGAGGGCTTCTGCTGCTTGGGAGATGTGGCGATGAGCTGCCCAGCATGGGGTGCTCCCAGCAGAGGTGTCCTCACTTAGATCCTCCTCCTCTTCCAACTCCCACCTCACAACCCCACTTTTTAAAACTTGAAGGGCTCATCTTTGAATAAAGTTTAATTATCCCAATTAAAGTAAGCATCCAGCTTCAACTTGTTAATCAACTCCATCCTTGGTAGGTTCATGTAATCAAACTAAAGTATCTTTTTTAACCACCTACATAAAATTTCCTGTGTTCAACTGCACTTCAGAATATCATCGCTGTTAATAATCTTATTAAAAACTTCCCTTCACACCTTCCAGGGAGATGCAGAGGGAACAAAATTTAAGAAAACACCAACACTTGTGACTGCAAAGTAAACTCACGAGCCTTCGGCTCTGTGCCCATCTGCTCCTATTGCAGAGACACAGAGTTAAGGGTCTCAAGGCCACTTCCCCTCGGAAGGGGGAAAGTTCTCAGGCAGAAGCAGGGCCTGCAGAAAACGGGCCCTCCAAACCCCATCCTGGGGAGATTCACTGGGCCGCCAGATTATGAGCCCTGGAGACAGAGTTCTTCCCAACAAGTATGAACCAGGAATGGAACCCCATGTGGTCATAGTGCCTGCTAAACACCTCACAAGTCTGCTAGCAGAACACTGACTGCAGGTACCTAGGTGGGCAAAGAAATGTCAGACCCCCAGGCCCAGCTGGGTGCCCCAAGGAGAAGCCACCACAGAGCAATCACAGCTTGTCAGACTGTGTGGATAGCCAGAGCAACAGGCACTGTTCTGGAGAGAATGTAAAGCTTAAGGACACAGAGAAGTCCTACTCAATTCTGTCCTTCAACTGGAAAGAGGAGAACTTGCTAAAAAAGAAACTCAGTTTTCTAGAGACCATGAAGAAAAAGGCAAATGCCCAGCTAACGGAGCAGAAAGTCTTTTTTAAACGATGTCACTCAAAGCTCCCAAGGTCAGAGCTGGCACATGCCCGGTTGCTAGGCAACAAGGACCTGATGAAATCGCTCACCACTAGGGTCCAACTACACCTCCACCTTGTTGGATGAGAGTGAGGCAGCAGTGAAGGCCAATAGTCCAGAGCAGGGGAGGGTGGGAGAATCATTTGCTGAGCCTGGACAAAGCCAGACTGTACCCAGCACTCAGGAGAGGGCTGTTGAGTAAGGTGGACACCCATATGGTTGAGTAAGGTGGACACCCATATGGTCCCCATGGCAACCCTAAGGGCAAGATCCAAGGAAAAGACTACGAGGGAAACTGTAAAAATAAGTTCTACTCCTCAAAGAAAGAACAAGCCAGTTCAGGGGAGTCTAGAAGAGACAGCACAACAGAACACACTTCCTGTGGATAGCAACCTTCGCAGGGGGCACAGAGGACTGCCCGGGATTCCTCTAGAAAGTCTTCAAGCACTCCACAGTCACCTCCAAGATCCAGTCATCAGCAAGACCCCCAAAGTCAAGCTTTTAAAATACTTATGTAGACAGAAGTCTGAAACCACCCAAGAAGAAAAGGCCAAGACCCAGGAACAATCTTCACCGCTCAGAGAAAGTGCAAATGGACCTACCACAGCCCACGCAGATGGAAATCACCTTAAAATAGGGGTTCCTCATGAGTCAAAGTGCTGGGTACCTTCAGGCCAGGGTCTCAAGTCTCCTCCTGCCCACACACTTTCAAAATTACTCTTCCAGCAGCCTCTTGGATAAAGGAAGTGGGGGAGGAGGACGTGTTCCAGGAACCAGAATGCATGGTGTAGTAAGAGGGCAGAAAAATCATTCTTGAAGAGATAGGAAAACATAAGAAAAACTGCATCTCCAGGAAGGACAGATGCCCCTTTCTCTAAGGGGCCTTTCCACCATTTATCATCCAGCAGCTACTTAATACTTACCAAAGAAAGATCTTACCCCTGACCTCAGGGCTGTTCCTGAACTCAGGGAAGAAATGCTTTTCTTCTTCTAGCAAAACACGACCATCAAGGCAGGATTTAAGTGTAAGAAAGTGGACCAGGCTCACGACAGCCCCGCAGCCCTCCAAGGGGAGACGTGGAGCAAGCAGCGGGGTGGCAGAGGCGGGCAGGCTGGGCTAGGGTCGGGGCATCTTGGGCTTTCCACATCGGGCTCCAGCTCCACACCAAACAACACTTTCAAGTAGTAATATCTAAGGGAAACATGATTCTGGGGAACTTTTTGCCAGTATTGCTCTAACTGTAAAAAGAGAGTGAGAAACAGTAATTTAGGGAATGTTAGCAACTTCATTTCTTCACGGAAGGGGATGGGAATGGGAACCTGGCTAATTCCTGACCTTTTTATAACAAGGGACAAATGAAAACTAGTTCATTGGAGAACTGGGATCTCTCTTCCCTTCCCTTCCCTGCCTCCGCCAGCTGAACTCTATGGGGTCGTTAATTGAGCAAAGACAATGCTAATGGAAGCAAACTGGGATGGAAAGAGCCCTGGTGGCAGCAGCTGAGGCTTTCAGCTGTATTTATATAAAGCTGTAAAATGTAACAGCCAGGGTAACCTTGGGCAAAATGCTTCAAAGTTGAGACCTAAGTCTCCTGATCTATGAAATGAGGGTTTGGCCAAGATGATCTTGCAGATATTCTTACCAGTGAGCTTCCACAAAACAACTCTTTGTCATAAAAGCTGAGACTGGATGGCTATCCTTGAATAACACATTTTCAGGCTTTTGTAGCTTCAGTGATTAGTCAACACTTAAGACTTTTTTCCTGAAGTGGTGATACAGGCATTTGACATCTTTGTTAGCAGGTGGTCACGAGATCAGCATAATAGGAAGTGGCACTTTGACATGAATGGTAGGGTGCTCGGTTATTTCTGAGTATCCTAAATACTCAAGTTCATGACAACAGAAAGTAGAATTCAGGCTATGAAGCACAAGAAGCGGGAGGTGCAGGTTTAATAGCACCTATAAAATCAGATGGCTGAAATGACGCCCACAGCACAGCCCTGTGCTGGCCCAGTGATTTCTTCCACTTCATGTGGATTCAGCGTGAATTTTATTAGTTCCCTCTGTTATTGCATACAAACATCTGAAGCAGGCTGTGATGAGAAACAAAATGCCATTCTTAAATGAGACAAGTGTGATTCCAGAGTGGGGATCTGAGGTGGAGAGTAAGAGAGAGCCTCATAGTAGTCACTTAGGACAACATGAATTTACTTACCATCTTCGTAGGAATATGCGGAAAATGAGCTGGTTTCCTCTCACTGCTCTCAGAACCCCACTAATCTACAGCACTGGATAAGACTACCTTCCCGTGCGGGAAGGCGTGAGGAATACCCACTTGCCAGGAAAGCTCCACCCAAGAGCTTCAGGGCAGGAACCATTCTTAATCATCTTTTATTGGTAGTTTCTGTGGAGATCTGAAGTTGTGATAAGCCAGTCCCTTTGACTTTGCAATCAAGTTTTCACTGAACAAATAATGCATTGACTTTACGGTGATCAAAACACACATTCCTGTTCTCATGGAGCTTAGAGTTTAAGGATGCAGTTAGACAATAATGAGGCAAACCAAAAACATACATTGTGATCAGCACTGAGGAACGGTAAGGAACATTTTGGAGAACAGTTGAAACCTGCAAAGTGTTTCCATCTTAACGAGCGTACTGACGCCAAGCGGTGTTTTCACTGGATTTGAGTGCCAGATGTCAGCACCGTGCAGTAATTCTGAAATGCATTTTTAGCTACGAGGGTAATTTCCACTCGACAGGGACAATTTGCACTGTCTGTTTGTAGTGGGCTGAAATTCTGCCCAACCTCAGCTCGAAGCACTCTAGGTTTATCCTTCTGCCCCTGGTGATTATCTCTGGGGCTTAGCTACCTTCTGTGCCTAAAGAAACAGACTTGAACTCACTACTCTGCCTCTTTCCGGTCTTTTGAGGTTGTAGGCCAAACCTAGTAGCGTCAGGCAGTGATGAGTCCCAAGAGACAATCGGCGATTTTGGAGTCACTATTTCAAGTTTTGGAAGGTGTTCACTTACCTGTCTTATCTTCACGTGATGGCAGAAAGTATATACACCCTTCTTAAAAGCTGCAGTGAGCGAGATGAGGAGATGTCAGCGGGTGGCGTGCACGAGACAGCAGCAGGGAGACAGGAAGCCAGGAAGCGCCTGACACACTTGGCTCTCTTGAGGCTCCACAGAGCACTTTAACACCCTGCTCTGGGAACTAGGGAAGGAGGGGGGTGGCGGGGAGGGGAGGGGTGGTACAACCAAGAGCAAAAGTCCTGGTCTCATGGAATTTGGCTTCTAGTGGAGTGCAGATAAAAGCAAGCAAGTAAAGAGCCCTATCTTCGGTGTAGGTTTTTCCTTGGACCCTACTTTCTTAACTGCCTCCAGGCAGCTCCAGTTACATCTCAGGCTCTTAAAGTAAAGCATGACCTGATGAATTTCCCCTCCAAAATCTGTTGCTCTTCTGTATGGACCCAACATCACCACTATCTACTTAGTTACTCAAATTAGAAGTAGGAAGTTGTCTGTCTCCACTTTTCCACTGCAAGACTGTCAGCTGGTCTCAGCCCGTCCCTAATGTGTTAGGCTGTCACCTCCTTTCTCCTCTCAGGCTCTTGTATGACTTTCTAGAATTATGACAAGTCTGCTAATTATAAAAATTATAAAGACCACTTGACATCTGTGCTCCCCCAACTTATAAAATAGGTGAAACATGATTTGTCTTTACTTTTCAAGCTCTGCAAAATAATGGTCAAAGTTTAAGTATGGTCAACAAGGTTCTCCATTATCTGCCAACTTTCTCAGTCCACTCAAGGCATACTGAACACCCTCCATTCATCAGCGGGGTCTTTCTGCACGGATGCACATATTAAGATCCGCTGGGCTTTTACCTATTTGAACATTCTTGTACATGAATTCTCTGCCCTAAATCCTACTTTTCATACTTTCAGTAACTTGGAGGTTTGTATGTCTGAATTATTAAGACTCTAATCCTCATAATAGGTCCCTTGATTGAACAACGCAGCTCTGGATCAATCTGAAACCTCCAGTAAACATGCTGTGTGGCTAGCATTAAAGTGGATATTTTCCTGGGATATGTTAATGAAAGGGGAAAACGTCACACTCATTTGGTATAGAATTAGAGGCAAATGTTGAAATCCCTCAGAGCTTTTCTTATCCTAAATACCATCCTAAGCCTCCTGAATCCTTGCCATAGGTCGGATTTACTAGTGAGGAGACTCTGCACGTGTGCTAGTGGTGATGGGGCTGAACAACAGAACACAGCTGCTTGCTTTCTGCTAGCCTGCACCCTGGATTTGTTTTTCCAGAAATGAAATCTCAGGCCATGTAGCTTTTCTGGTCACTTTGTTTTCTAGTTATTAAATCTATACCAGTGAAACATGAAAATACCATTCTCTCTTAATAGAAAACATAATTCTTGCTCAGGAGTTCATCTGGGTGGAAAGACAGGTATTTGGGCAGCATGTCATTATTCTCTCCATCCCTTCACCACCTTTCTCACGCAAGGGCTGTTTCTGGTCCCATAAGTGATAAAGCAAAAGTGATCCTGCTTTACTCAACTGGTGCAGTTATAACAGGTTATCTAGCCTTCAGGGAGAGGTGGGGGTTAGTGCCTAGAGAATCCCAACAGAATGTTGGGTCCAGGCAGGAAACCAACTTACACAGGATCGGGGGCTCACAGAAAATACGCTGGCCCCATCAATAGTGGATGCGCCTTTATTCAGGTGCCACTGGTCTCTTCAGTTACATCTTACCCAAGGATCCTTTCTAGGAAGAGCCAGGTATCATCTCTGTTCCCCAACACCTAAAGATCATGGGGTGATTATCTCCAAATATTTCATTTGAAGATACGCCTGACCAGGAACCCCAACTCATTCTGAGACCAGTTTTACCCAGATATTAAAACCAGACAAAGATATAACAAGTACATAATAATATTTCTTGTGAACATGGATACAAATATTCTAAACAAAATACTAACAAACCAAATACAATAGCACATAAAAAGGGTTGTTTACCATGGACAAGTAGGATTACCCCATAAAGCAAGCTTGGTTCAATAAAATCCATCAGTGTAATACACACTATTAATAGAATAAAAGACAAAAATCTTAAGAGATGCAGAAGCATTTGACAAAATCCAATATTCTTTCTTGATAAAAACAGCAAAAAGAAAAGGGAATTTCCTAATCTGAAACTATGAAAAACACACAGCTAACATCATACTCAGCGGGGAAAGAATGCTTTCTTCTAAAAATCAAGAATAAGACAAAGATGTCTCTTGTCACCTCTATTTACTATTATGCTAGAGGTGTTATCCAGACACTTAGGCAAGACAAAGAAAAAATAATCCAGAGAGTAACAGAAGTAAAACTATTTCTGTTCACCTGTGCATGATCTTATTGTGGAAAATCCTTAAGAAATAAAGTAGCTAATAAACTAGTTTAGAGAAGTTGCAGGATGTAAGATCAAATTAAAACATGAATGACATTTCTATATACTGGCAATGAACAACCTAAAAATGAAATTTAGAAAACTATGGCTTATACCACAAAAAACAACTCAGGAAAAGAAAATAGCCAGAAAAATTGACTTGTACCTTGAAATTCTAAAACAGTGAAAATACTTAGAAGATCTAAACAAATGGAAACACATCCCATGTTTTTGGCTTCGAAACCTTTTTATTGTTAAAATAGCAATATTCCCCAAATTCATCTATAGAGTCAATACAATCCCTATCAAAATCCCAGATGCTTATTTTGTAAAAATTGACAATTTGTCCTTAAAACTCATGTGGAACTGCAAGGGACCCAGAATAACCAAAATGATCTTGAAAAAGAATGAAGTTAGAGGATTCAAACATCCCAAATTATAAAACTTACTATCAAGCTGTGTGATTCTGCATAAGGCCAGACACATGATTGATGGTATAATAAAATTGGAGTCCAGAAATAAAGCTCTATATTTATAGTTACTTTTCAATAGTGTCAAGACTACTCATGGGTTAATAATAGCCTTTTCAAAAGTTGGTGCTTAGATAACTACATATCTAAATATCTACATGCCTACAAAGAATAAAATTGGAACTATTCAATGCATCGTATGCAAAAATGGATCAAAAAAACTTCAATATAAAGCTAAACAGGTGTAAGTCATTGTGACTGAGATAAGGAAAAGACTTTTGATAGGACACCAAGAATACAAGCAACAAAGAATAAACACAGAATTTAAAACTTCTGCACTTCAAAGGACATCATTAAGTAAGTGGACTTAAGTCACCCCGGGGTAGGTGGGCCAGAACCGACAGTGAGGCTGTGGTGCACTCATACGCTGCTGGTGGGGGTGCACACAGTGCAACCACTTTGGAAAAGCCTGGCAGTTCCTGAAGAGGATTAGGCATACGACCCAGCAACTCACCTCTGTACACAGCCAAGAGAAAAGAAAACTTACGTTCACATAAAAACTTGTAAAGAAATATTAAGTATTGATGTCAAAAAACAGAAGAAACACAAATATCTATTGAATGAATGAACAAGAAATATATCGATGCAATTTACTCAGCCATAAAGAAAAGAAAGTACTGAGAAGTGGTATAAATATGTACCTTGAAAACACTGTTCTCAGTGAAAAAAGTCAGACAAAAGATCAAATATCACATAAGGTTGCACTGACATGAAAAGTCTCAAATAGGCAAATCTACACAGAAAGAAGAAGGGAAACAGACTGGAGAGCAGTCAGGGAGGAGACAACAACTCCGAATGAAAGGGGTATATGAATTTTTTTTTTTGGCAGTGATGAAAGTGCTCTGGAATTATTAATAGTGACATTTGCGCAATTTTTGTAGGTATACTAAATCACTCATGATTTACTTTAAAAGGGTAAATTTTGATGTGAATTGTATCTTAATATTAAAAGAGGAGGGAAAACCCCTCTCCCATCTAGAGGTGGAAAAGTGTCAAAAGCTGCAGAAAAAGAGGCGTTCATTACAAACATTGCTAGTCTAAATGGTGACTGTGGGGACAATCTATCTCACATTTTTTCCAAGATGTCTTTACAAGTTTCTAGTGTATCTACCTTATTTTCACTCAATCCTGCCAGCCAGGAACCCAATCATCTGACTTTCAGTGCTGCACCCTCACCCAGGGCACAGCTGTTAACACACACACACAGTTTTTTATGGTGTGCTGGAGACTGAAGAGAGCTAGCATAGTTATTCCAGGTCCTTCTGCTGAACCCAAGTGCTTTATTCTAATAAAAAAAGTACACACACAAAAATAAAAGATAAAACAAAAGAATTCATGTAAAAATCAAAAACCAACACAATTTAGAAGAAAACAAGAGAGAGTAAGGACACAGCCCTTGATGGACGTATGCTACTTGATCACATCCAGGGGCTGGCAGTGGTGGGATGTGAAGCCCGCTGGCCCACCTCCACTGGGAGAGGTGTGGCCCACGGAGCTGGCTGTGCAGGGGCTCCCAGTAGTCAGAGCACATACAAAGGGCAGGGTGATCTTGCTCTCAAAGACTTCATCCTTTTTGGCCTTGCCCCTCTTACTAATCTAGCATTCCATCAGCTGAAGCAGAAGAACCAGGGAGTCACCTCCTCAAAGACCAAGTCCTTTACTCCTAAATATCCAAGTATTTAAAAGTAAAATCCTTCGGCAGTAGAGAGAGGTGGGGGGGGGGGGGTTTGGGGGGGGTGCCAGGAGAGAGAGGCCATCTTTAGTGATCTAATAGGACGCGCTGGCTGGCTTTCATCAGGAGGTAACTGACAACTTGGTGAAAAGGTGGAGCTCATCTTTTAGCAGTCACTGCACAACTATGTGGGAGAGAAACAAAGAACTTGACAAGTCAGTGTTCATATGTTCTGTTCACATTCAAGGAAGTAAAAACTAAAACCCCAGGGGCTCTTCCTTGCGCTAGCAAGGACAATGTCGCCCGCTCCTGTGTGCCCCCCTCCCCTATGCTCCAGTACAAGTTTGTGGGCTGCTAGGAGATTTGCAGAGGCACTTTGGGGTTCATGAAGTCTTTATGGGTGAGGTCCTTTTTAAATTTTGGTTTTGAGGAGTACTTGAGACGTTTGAAATAATCAAGCACAGGTGGAGATGTTGGTGGGGACAAGAGAGGTGCCTATAACAGATGGCAAAATTCTCTGAGAAAGTAGGTTGGCAGTGTGGTGTGGCTTTCCATGACAGAAGAGGGGCCTTCCTAAAAAGTGAACGAGACTTGGGGTAGAGAACATTTAAATCAGCAAAATGTCTTAGCAGAATGGAAAAAGATTAGGTCAGTCAGGGAAATAAGTTAGGAAGCTACTAAGTGTCCAGGTGAGTCCACGGATTGGGGATTGAAAGGAAATATTAGTGAGAGTGTAAGGGGAGAAGAACTCATAAGACTGAACAAGTGAGCCATGACGGATTTCCATGACAGGGCTGAAGGACACGAGTTCAAGGAAGAACCCAAAACAGCAGTGGGGCTATGAGACGACGTTTCATTTTTTGGTGTACTGAGTATGAGGTACCAAAGAAACACATCCTGGGGTGTGAATCTGAGTAGAAGATGCGGATTTGGAAAGGAAGCTTTAGCAGTGACATGACTGGCCAGAGTAAACTGGGCAAGTACAGAGAAGTAGAAGTAGGATTTCAGTAGCATGTACTGTGATATGGATGGCACCCATCCCACTGAAAAAAGCAGCCAGAGACATAGCACTGAACTAAACTCAGAGCGGCATCAGAGCTGAGTTCACTGGCAAATTTGGAGGCTATGACTGTCCCCCAGGAGCACATTTTCAGTGACAGCATGGATGAGCGCCACTTCTCACAGTGAGATGCCTGCACCAAAAGTGTGTATGGCTGTTAATGAATGCCAGCCTGCTGGATGTGCACAGGAATCAGGGGAACTGTTGGGACTCCACATTTGTACACTTTACTTTCCCCAGAAAATTCTTTATAGATTAGTATTTGGATGCAAGATGAGCAGGAGCAGCAAGAGTAGAGTGTTCCTAAGAGGTTAGTCTGGAAGGTCAAAAACATAAAGGTAAGCACAGGAGGGCATCAAGATTATGGATAGAGAGCTTCGAGAAGACAGTCCTCCTTTCTCATCCTTTCTCATCTGAAATACTCGGGAAATCCCCCAAGAGGGAGTACAAGGCCAGATTACAACCACTTGTCCTTTCTAATAAGGGAAGGATGAGTAACATGGCCAAGGTCCATTTGAAGTTTCCTTTTGACACCTCTCTTCCCTGCATATCTATCCCAAAGTAAATTTAGCAAATGGTGACTGGGTATTACCACATAATTAAGCACAGACCAGAATAGCATACAGGGTCGAGAAGTCCGACTCATTTGCTGAAGCTGTTGGAAAAGTTTGGCTGTGGGCTGTGTTTTTATGTCCCATATTTGAAACGTTTTATTATAGTAAGAAAGTTTGTATTTTATTTGCAAAGCCAATTGTTTTAGGTTGTAATTCATTTTTCTGCTGAGTTTCCTGGGCAAAGAAGTACTTTTATGATAGCCGGGGTAGTAGTAAACATTCTATTTTTTTCCTCTTTCTTAAGGTATTTTTCAGTGACATACTATTAAAAAATAGTGAAAAGGAGATACTGATAAGAGAAAAGGGAACATCCTGAATAATGAATTGCTTAGAAAGTGACAGCACTAGACTTAATAGCCAATTACTTTTCCTCCTAAACTATTTACAAGGGTAAAAGTTTACTTGATGTGAATTCTATCTGATACGTACATCTAATTACCATTTAAGATTTATACAGGCATGATTAGAATTGTAGAACTTAACACTGTAGTGATAATAAAACTTGAGAACTTAAAAGCACAAATTTCTTCACGAATTTATTGTATAAAATGCCCAAGAATGCTCGACTTCTCGTCTCAGTCATTACACATGAAGCACATGGACGAGAGGCCCTTCAGGATGACGGAGCGGCACGAGGTGCCCTGGCACAAAGGTGATACAGCCCTCAGCAATGTGCTAAAAGCTGGCCCAGAAAACCCCACGTTACCTTATCACAATATGCAAAGCAATGTCTTCTTTTCCACTAAATTATGATGAAAAACATCACTCTTTTATTTAGCATTATGGTACATAACAGGTCTATCTCAATCGCTAAAAGAATTTAAATAATCTTGAAAGACATCCTTTTCCCCGCCAATGATTTGAAAGCTGTATTTTTCCTGCCAATTTCAAACAAATCATCAGGCTGATCTGTCACAGTCAGTTAAAACAATCATCAAGGCACAAGCTCAGCATATTGCTGTCGCTTGTAGTAAAAGGATATAACAATGTCTCTCCTTAGTTAAAAATACATAATCCTTTTATTTTATATTGCAATAAAAGAAATTAACATCACAGACACAGAAGACTACAAAGGGGAGACTACTTACTTCTGAATGTCCAGTAATTTAAACCTATTTATACTTTTCCATAGGACACGAAAGCAATATTTAACACTTACTTTTTTGAAGTAAAATGTAATCTTTGGGAATATACAATGTAAATAGGTTTTAAGAGTAATAGTTCCATTCATGTCCAGGTCTGTTACTACTGTATGATTAAGTAAAACAAGGCACAGTAGTCATCCTTTCCATTATGTTGCAACACTGATCATGTGCCTTGATAAAATGGCTGATTAGACAAGATGATGGCAACAAGAAGGGAAAACTTTGGATTGTCTATTTAAAATGCAGGTAACAGTAATTAATTAAAAATTTATTTTAAGTGCACTTTCACATGCTTTGTGTTTATAATAAACAACAAACTTCCTAACTTTCTTGCAACAGGCTTGACTACCATTTCATTTGGCCAAATGCACTTTTCCCCAGTAAACTTAAAACAACAACAACAACAACAACAACAACAACAACAACAACAAAAAATCCCTGTCCTTTCATATACTAAGAAAGAGGATTGGCTACTGAAACAGTTCATTGCAAGACACATGAAGACAACATACTGTGGCATGAGTTGTTTTTAATTTGTTGTGCTGTTACTAAAGGAAAGTTCTGAGGGCTGCAGTTAAACATTCCAAGTTCTCCCTTCCATCTTTATTGATTCTCAAGATTTTGCACAGAAACTCTTTGGGGACTAGAACAGCAGCAATTGCATCACACTGTTTTCAAGACTTCAAGTTTCAAAAGCAAATTAAAAAAAAAAAAAATACAGTTCCTGATTTGAGTTAGATACAGGGACAAAAATAGCACATACTTGACGGTTACATGGTCTACAAATGGTGGCAATATATTCCTTGGGAGAGTAGTTTTGTTGGTATATATTTTTTAAATACTCAAAAAGGCTCAACCTCAAGCAGTAATAAACACAAGCAAAAGTGATTTAACCCTTAAAATAAATATTCAGAAAAACCTCTCTGTACATACAAGTGAAAGAATAAGTAACACTTTCACGCAAAAAAATAATAATAATAAAGGATTTGTTCATATAAGTAGCTGAAATCTGCTGTTCCAGCCCACATATCCCCAATGAAGAAGGGAGGCACAGACAGAGGTGACTACTGTGGTTCACTATCTTACAGCCTTTTTGTAATGGGACACTATCACCACCAATGTTTATCCCTCTTGTTATATTTATTAAATTTTTATCTTTACTTTTTTCGATTTTTTTCCTTTTTTTTTTTTTTTTTTTACAGCATGCCAAATCCTTTGGCATAAGTGATGGCCTTCAACAATCTCTCTTTAAGTTTTTCTTTGCTTGAATATTCCGGAAGTAAAAGGACATTAAAGCAAGTATGAGATGTAGGTAACCTAAATAGAGAGAAAGGGGAAAAACAGGAAAATAAGTCATGGGAAACATGCTCAGTATTTCACGATCCTACTTTTAGATGGTGTACATACAGTTGGGATGGTTTGTAACACAGACTATATTTTTAATGCAAACCACAAACTTTTTGTTTTTGCTGTGTTATCTCCAAGTATCCGTTTGTTTATCTTATTAAATACTCAGTGCTGATGATGATGACATCATATTGCATCCACTCAATTATTATTACTTCATGCCAGAAACTATTTTAGGCATTTAACCCTATATAACTCATTTAACTCAGTCATTTCACAACAAACCTACACAGAGTGGCTAACAGTAGCCCCACTGCAGAGCTGAAGTCACTGAGAAATTACGAACTTACTCTAAAGGTATAGAGATAATATTCAAATCTGATTTAAGATTTCAAAGTCTATGCTCTTTAATTCTGATTAGAAATAATACTGGCAATAATACTGTGTAAATGACTAGGTAACAAATATAAATAAATCTGCATCAATATCATTATAAAACAAAAAATATAGAATATTGATAGAAAGAGTTCTATACGTTTAAACAGCTAAATATGCTCCTTCACATATGGTCCCCAACTCACCAAAAATATTAGCATAATGGAGAGAAAACACCAAATGTCAAGATTACAAAATTGGGGATTTAAGGGTAATCTCAGTGCTAAACAGATAAATCTCCTGAGCCTCTATAAAAATTCTAAGTAGATTATATTAGATACCTTTCAATTAAAATATTCTGAATCAAAATCTGAATGAATCATATTAATTTGAAAACTTCCAAACCAAATGAGCTCATAATAATTTTTAACTAGGCCAATTTTCAGAAAATTTCCTGAAAACAAAAGCAAGATATTCTCTGACCTAACATTTCAATAATTTATAGATTTCTACATAAAATTATAAAGGGTCAGAAGCTAGTGGAAAGGCCATGTGTATGTGATATGGAATGCAAGGTTCATTATGTAGTCACAATAATTACCTTTCTGTGTCTGGGCCATTTTTGGCTATAATCATCTTTAATTTTCCTAGTCCACCCACAGGTGCTCTGTCTGTGCCCGTTGTAAACTGCAAGAAGAGTCTTTTCTGCTCATCTGTAAATGAATGAACGATTTCCCAGAACTCCCTAAAGAGGAGAGATTTGACATTGTCTTAGTTTGGCCTTCACTGTCATGAGCACTAATGCACATTTACGATCTGTATAAACCCACACTGGGAGACAACACAGTGTAAAAACTCCTAGTGAGCCATTTCTGGTAATCTAGGTTCTAGGAATTCCACTTAGTCAAATGTATATTAAGGAAACAGTTTTAAAAATATAATTCCTCACTACATTATTTATAGCAGTAAAAACTAGTAAACTTAATTTTTCAACAGAAAATAATTTTTATAAAACTATGATAAATCACTCTATGTAACTGGCACAAACCAAAAACAACATCAAAAAAACATGAATTGAAAACTGCTGGAAGGAAACTCTGCAAAATTAACTCCAGATATTTTCAGACATAGAATTAATTTACCTCTTTTTGTCAATTCATCTAATATTCAACCGTGGGGGAAAAGGTGCTACACATATGAAGGATAGAAGAAGACAGTAGTAAACAAGAGTATGTAATTTTTATAGAAACTATAGTTGTTTCTATTAACAGCCTGTGTGCTACAGAAATGGGAATGCGGAACTCTGATACGTCTTCCATTTCAGTCATTTTATTGACTTAAGTCAGAATTTATTAATTACAATGAAGCCATTTTAAGAGAAAGACTTAATCCTTGATATTCCTAAAACCTATGTGAAATACCATTACTACACTGGAGATTATATATCGACACTAAAAATAAAACACCAACTCACGCAAAGCAATCTTAGAATACTAGTTTGAATAATAGATCATCCATAAATTAAATCTAAACATAAAAATTCAGAAGAGTCTTTCTGCTCATCTGTAAATGAATGAACGATTTCCCAGAACTCCCTAACGAGAAGAGATTTGACAGTGTCTTAGTTTGGCCTTCACCTAAAAAAATGCAGACTTTCGAAAATGGAAAGTTTTCGTTGGTTATAGAATATATTTTCAAATATTTATTTGAAAACTTCTCTCCAGAATTTTTGCAGAGAACAACATCATTTCTACATCTGTCATAATTCCAGCTTTTGGAATTATATGCTAGTGTTCTAGCATATAATTTTATTACCAACATGTTGCCATTTTTGTTGGTGAACTGCTATTATTTCTGACAGAGGTTATTAGCAGCTTTATCAGACTTCCTGGTTTTCTCTGCTGTCATTCCATTTCCCTCCCCTGAACTCTAGCATCTTTCCTACCCGTCAGTTCCTACATGAGACTTACAGCAGCATCTCGTTTAGGAAGGAGGAAAAACCTATCACAATTTAGGTCACTGGCTGGGATAATCTGGCAAGAGAAAGCAGTAGCCCAGAGACTTGGCAGGGCAAAAAAGCTGCCCTGCACTGGGCTTGGTTAAGCCTCTAGACACTGCAGGACTGCTCAGACTCATAACTGAGCAAGCCACAACTGAAGAGACAGCTCTAAGAGAGAAAGGTCTAAAACATAAAGCCTACAACTCTTTGTTAATTAAATCTTCCTTGTAAAAATTAAACACCTCACCTAATCAGAACAGAGTCCCTTGTATAGCCACCATCATATTCTGTAGTTTCTTCTAGAGCCTGGAAGTCTAGATTCTGCAAATTCAAGAAAATATATCTTAACATCTTCTATACCACATCATCAAACAATAAAGGAATTGATATTTTTATAAACATGATAATTTCACAGACACTTGCTTTCTTACCCGGCTTCCACATATAAGCAGTTCAATTTCCTCTGGTCTGAATAGGTACTTTAAAGGAGATTCATTGGTCACCATATGAAAACCTCTTCGAAAAGCCTTGAACTGTTTTTCCACAGACTTATTAAGAATGTAGTCAGAATAGAGATTGACAAATTCCTGCAGAAAACATTACCCACAAGAACTTCTTATAACATGCTACACAACGAAACACAACAGCTAATCAGGTGTGCTTTTTATTTTCCCAAAGACAAAACATTTCAGAATATTTTAAAAACTTCAATCTTAACAATACAAAGGAAAATGTCTTTAATTTCATAGTCTGTAATAACAAATATTAAGCTGCAAGCAGGCCATGCAAATAAACAAATAATCCATGTAAATTTCAATTTTGATAGTAAGGCTGAATATAAAAGCCAGATCTCAATATAATTCTGAGGTTGCCTCAACTGGTGTGCCATGGAGACATTTATATCATGTACGCATCTATTTATAAAAGCTGACGTTATTAATAGAGTGGAACATAATGGAATACAGCAAACCAGATAGTCTTATTTTAAGATATCTGGGAAGCTTCCTACTATATCCAGATTGGCAAAAATTGTTTTGTTTTTTTTTTTTGCAATAATAAAGTGTTGAACCAAGTCAGAAGAGGAAAATGTACTTTGTTTCCTAACTTTGTGACTATAACATTTTACCAAAAAATTATATTAATATAAACACATTTATAAAGGTTTACTACAAATTAATCATAGCTCTCCTGTTAAGTTCTGGATTATTCCCATTTCAAACATGTACTTTTCTGGTTAACAGAAAACAGAAGTGTGATATAAAGACTTTTCAGAGGCATATTTAAGTCACATCTATGTGTGTACATGAATGAAATTAGCATTTATTTGGTGACAGGGTCCATGCTTTCCTCCCCTTGAACAGCCCGATATGAGAAGCCCCCTGCTTGCTATTCTACAGTTGCACTGAACCATGTACTGCCTCCGACTCTTGCCCTTTCTCTAACAGGCGAGCTTGAGAGGACTATGTGCCTCAAGCCAACTTATATCCAAGTTTAGAAAACTATGTCTATTTCCTTTACGTGAACTTGGTTACCTGATTTCTTGGTTCTCTGTATGAACTATATGAGATAGTTCTTTAAGAACTATAAGCAGGTATTCTTTGCAATTCTGTTAATACTGTTAATAAAGAGACAAAGATAATAATATAAAAACATTTATTACCTTCCTGTTTTCATTTGTAATTGGAATTTTATCACCATTTTCCTTTAGATCATACATCATTGGATTACCAAAAAGATCTGTTTGTGATATCTGGAAAGTGATCATCATATCATCTTCCACATTCCCTTCATATTCCAATAAGTCTTTTAAACTCTGATACAGAACCTAACAACCAGAAATGGAAAATTTGAGGCTACCATGTAACTACAAAAGATGACAAGTAGTTTCTATCATTCTTCCTTGAAGAGAACAAAATGTTGGCGAGGATTCAGGCATAGATAGTAACCCTCCTGGTCCCCCATATAATTTACAATACAGAAACCAAAAAAAGATGATTACACCCATTCTTCACAGAAAAGCCCACTCCACCATTTTACAATGGCTTTCACACTATGCTCTATGAGACTAGCATAGAGGGACCAGCAGAAGAATGAACACACTACAGCCCCAAGACCCTCATCCAGGGCAGCTATGAGTTCACTCGGCCATCTCAGTCAATTTCATTAAAAAATAATCAAAATGTTTAAAGACGTGTAAAGAATCAAGCTTACAAAACCTGTTTGCTGATAATAGTAAGTACAAATTCTCCCTTTAAGTATTCATGGTACTTCAAACAGATTTAAACAATTTTATCTTATTAGGTATAAATAGTAACAAAGACTCCAAATCAAAGCTTTCATTCTTATATAAATCAAACTATTTTTCTTTAAAAAAATCTAAATGATCAAAAAACATATGACAAAGACTTACGGGATGAGAGTCTCCCAAGTCACGGAAAGTTCCTTTTTTCCCCATTAGCTTCCTGTAGACAACCATGGGAAAATGTACATCCAGTATGCAGTTATTGTAAATAGCCAGACCCAGCACTATGCCAATCAGAGTAAACTGACCCTCAGTTTCAAATGAAGATGGATTAAACCAAAATAATTTTGTAGCTTCATCATATGTGAACATACCTATGGGAAATGATTTAAAAAATATGTATTACTTTTATATTTTCTTAAAGAACGATGAGCAAAAATATATAAAAACAAATATAAAATAATCAAAGTTATAAATTTATACAGGTAAGATGAAAACTTCTTAGTACATCAGCACCTGAGAAAACAAAATTCAAATATATGGGTGTTCAAAGCATGGGAAATCGTAACATGATTTTGAGAAGCCAAGGAACTCATTAATAAGCAATTTTGGTACCTTTTTTTAAGGAGTTAAAAAAATTTCATTAAATTCACAATTTTTCATCTTTAATCAACACAAATAAAATGTTAGTGTTCATACTTCACAGGCACTGAATGGCTGAGAAATAAATGAGACAAAGGGGGAAGGCACACTAATGTTTCACTTATCAAAACATGTAATCTACACAGACTGTTTTCAATAATTTTGTCTTTCATTAAGGAAAAGCTTTGTGTTTTTCAGAACTGCACAATGGTTCCATGAAGTTTTTCTAACCAAGCCACTCAAGTACATGAATTTAAATTTGATAAATTCAAACTCTGAGTAAAAACAAAAACATTATATACCTGTAAGCTTCCTTCACTTTCATGTGATCTTCACAAAACCCAAGACTTGAGACCTTTTTTATAACATTCACTTAAAATTGGGAATCTTTGGTTTTAGTAATGGAATAACCATTATGAAGGCAAAATTACATTCTTTCCCTTCGCTAGGTTTCTAAGAAAAAAGGTTAAATGGTATTTGAACCAAATTTATTTCTTTTTTCATGTTTTTCAAAACTAAATGAAAAACTTTAAGAACTAGATCTAAAAGGAAGTTCCCAATAAATTTAAAAAATCAATATAGCCTATAAATCAGTTTATAAAAATCTTTAAAAAGTTAAAAATTTTTCTTTAGTTTTATATTTAAGTAAAATATAAAAAGAAGTTTAAAAATGTGTCCTTGATCTTAAGAGCATAAATTAAGTTAGGGTGTCTTTCTAATACAATGGAATGTTCATGAAATCATTTTGAAAATTATCTAATTCATATAGTAATGTTAATTTAGATCTTGTATTTTTTATAATCTTATGTTGCAACATCCAATGAAGTGCTAAAAACTTCATTTATTTAAAATATGGCATTACAGGATCAAAACAGTTGAAAATAATTAAAATTAATTAAAAATTCTGATGAAATATCACAAATGCAGTCCTTGGTCTCAAGAGCAATCAACTGTAAACTAATCAATTAGTTATAAACTAATTAATGAGTTAATTTTCTCATTGCTGTGTATGAAAGAATATTAACATCAGAGAGATTTTGGGTACATTTTTTTCAGGTCTCTGGAAGAAAAGCACCAAAAAAGGTGTGTCTTCTCAAATATTCCTTTTTGTTATTTCTACTGCCATCATTTCAATTACTTTGCTCCCAAGTAGAAGTGTTTAATACATGTTTTTTTTTTCCCCTTAGGAGTATTACTGGATATAAAGTCAGTATATTTTACAACTATGTTTGACATTTCTAGATATAAAGAACCGAGAACTAAGGTTTACTAAATTTAGGAGGCTTACAGATTAATTTTCTGTCTTTAAAAGAACATTACCTGGCCCTCTCTGGTGGTGCAGTGGGTTAAAGCACAGCACTGTGAATCTAAAGCCGCTTCCGCATGAGTTCGATTCCCGCCTGCCCCGGAGGTGACCACATGGCGTGGCAGACCTCTCCTGGCCCGCCCGCTGCTCCCCTCAGCAGTGTACTTCCTCGATCTGCCTGTTCTGTTCCCCACTCTGTCTCTGGTGAAGCCTCTCACCGCCCCTGAGCCTCTGGCCTGTACCCCAGTTCTGTATTCACAAATAAATAAATCTTTAAAAAAAAAAAAAAGAACATTACCTGTTTTTTTTTTTTTAAAGATTTATTTATTTATTCATACAGAACTGGGGTACAAGCCAGAGGTGATGGGGTGGTGAGAGGCTTCACTAGAGACAGAGTGAGGAGCAGAATAGGCAGATCTACAAAGTACACTGCTGAGGGGAGCAGCGGGCGGGTCAGGAGAGGTCTGCCGCACCATGTGGGTCACCTCCAGGGCGGGGGAATTGAACTCACACTGAAGCAGCTGTGCCCAGCTTGCAGTGCTGTGTCCTAACCCACTGAGCCGCCAGGGAGGGCCCTGTTTGGCTTATTTTAATAAACCTCAACAAGAGACACAGCCTTCAGATTACTAAAGTGGCTAAAATACTTAGCCTTACCTTAACTTTATAATATAAACTCAAATGTTTACTTCTAGTTAATTTCTAAACATATATATGACCATTAACAGAGAACAACAGAAAAGTCAACTTAATATACATGATGAAAATCAACAGGCTGTAACAGATCAATTCTCAAATCTTAAGGGAAACTATATATAAAATTTTGTCACATTCTTTGTTAATTCTGATTGTACCTTTCTATAATTGTCTTGTACTCAATTTTAAAGGTAATCAAACCCAGTAACCAAGTGGTTATGTTGTAGAAACAGAATTGCTGAAATCCTTTACTTTCAAACTGACATAAGTAGGTGTTTGTCAATTGCTCAATGAAAACTCTTCTGGGAGACAAGTATTATTCTTAGGTATGGGGCACAAAAGGGGTCTGTAAATCAAGAAGTCTGGATTAACACTGTAATATAAGTCCCAAGGAGCCCTATAATGAACATATCTAATTAATCAGTGTTTCCAAACTTTTATCATAAAACACATATGTGAGATAGTCTCAAACATTCTTCAGAACCCTGTTCTGTAAAAATTTCATTTCACAAATGCCACGAATTTGATGAATGTTTTAGAATAAAATGACCAAAGACAGCTAGCCTTTAATTGTTCTAATGTACTATTAATGTTTTCAATTTCATTTACTTAAGAGGTAACTTCCTATATTAAAATAGTTGGCTAAATCATTTAAATAAGAACTTGAATAAATAAGCAATAAAATCAGTTCTCCAAGTTCACAAATTCAGTCATTATCTAGATTCTAAGTAACCCAGACCCAAACTTTCTGTTGCTGCTCTCCATAAATCAGAAAATTTTAAATTTATAAATACAGGTAAATTAATTCAAAGCGATAATGTGATGATCATCACTAAAATATTTACCAATATCTGGATTGAAGATTTCCTCCACAACCAGCTGGAAAAATTCTTTGGATACACCTCCTTCATCAACTCCTTGTTCTCCTTCAAATTCCACATACAACTGTTTCTTCAAGTCTGCAGGATTTTCCATAGCAATCATCTCTAGCTAGTAAGTGAAAAGATAAAGTGAAAAGAATATGACTGCCAGTATTAGGATGAAAGCAATGCAAAAATAAGTAGAAAAAATAAAACAAGGAATAGGGCCGGGAGCAAATAAAGGGCATTTAGATTTTTGTTTGTTTTAATTAGAAAGAGGAAGCAAACTGGTTTAAAAAAAAAAAGCCAAATGAAGGCAAAGATTGAATCTCATGGAATATAGAAAAGTAGGAGAAAAAAGGCATATAAAATTGTAAAATGGTTACTTTCTAACTACTGATTTGTTATGAAATTAACATAAGAACTAAATTAGATTTTCTGTTACTTCTATATAACATACCTGGTCTATTAGGACAGAACACAAAAATAAATCAGTACAACAAAATGCATGTGACTACTTCAAAGTAAATCATTTTCAGCAAACACAGTGAAATACTTAAGTTTGATATCAAAATATACATTAGTGATTATTAGAACATATACTATAGAATTAAACCCTTAATATCAGTTATATCATAACTAAAACAATTATATTTTATTATAAAAATACATTGGGTAAGTAGAGAAGTAGTTTATGATCTCTTATAACAGCACTTAGTATAAGTCACCAACTTTTAAAGCATTAGAACATCTTATATCAAAGATTTTGAAAGCAGGTGGGACATCCTTGCTCATATTTTTACTGCTAACTTCCAGCAGTTATCAAACCCTACCTAGTATTTCTTAACTATAAGTCATTTACCAAATACATTTTTTATCTGTAGAATGGACACACTGCTTAATCTCACTAAATCTCACACTGATAAAAATCAACAATAGATTCTAATATGAAGTATTTATACTGAAAGTTTTTATCTGAAATTTAATAGTATGGTTGACTAATCATTCAACTTCCAACTAACTTGCTACATTGACTTTAAAACTTTCTAGCTGTAAAAAAAAATAAAAAAATTGGCAAAAGCGAACATTTAAGGGTGTTCAGGTTATTGCAAGTATTCCAACTAGAAAATTTTTAACTTTGTTTTTTTATTTTGTGGTGGGGGCAATCCAAACATCACTGGGATCAATATATTATGGTAGTACAATTATATTAAGTAACAATACTAGTTTGGACATTCTAGTGTACAGTGATCATATAATATCTCATAAATCCATGCATCAGGGTATTTACAAACAATCAAATGTTTTTCTAACTGCCAAATGTAATTCAAAAATATTTTTATCTATTTCATATTTTGCAACACATAGTAGAGGCGACTATTGTTTTGTGAAGCTTTTGTTTCAACTGTATGTGCAAAAAGACCTATGAATGGATGGAGTGGATCCTAACCATCTCTTACTAGCAGCTGTAGTCAAAGATGTTTAAGAACAAAGGCCAAAATGATCTCCTGGATACCTTCAATTTTTGAAGTCTATGATTCTGTGAATCTATAATTTTTAGCTTTAAATATTGTCTGTCCTGGTACAACAGTAATCTCCAACATTTACACAATCACTTTATGCCATGTTAATGTGTTAAGAAAATTTAATTTTGAGACAGACTGTAAATGAGTCAGAATATTCTGTTCTAGTCCTGCTTGTTACGTAATACAACTTTTAACTGTTAAACTTTAGTGACTAAATTTAAGTTCATTTCCACATCTGCAAAGAGGACAAGGGCTAATGCTCAATATACTGAAAAACTGTAAAGGTTTATTAATAAGAATATTAGAATTCCAAAGTGGGCAATATAATTAAGATAGCATATCATGTAATTACCTTTAAAACAACTTTATTCTTTGATAATATTCTGTGAACAAGACATTCACAATCTGATTTCATATACAGCCTAATATTGATTTCATATATAGCCTAATATTCTGTGAACAAGACATTCACAATCTGATTTCATATGTAGCCTAACCCCAAAATTCAAGAATCACCTTAGGAGGGGACGGGGGTCTCCCTGATGGTACAAGGGTTAGCAGAGCACTATGAAGCTATCTGCAGCCACTGCAGCACAACTTCAATCCCCAGCCAAGGAGGTGACCCATATAACACAGACCTTTCTTGTCTTGCCCGCTGCTCACCTCAGCAGTATAGTCAATCTGCCTGTTCTGCTCCCCACTCTGTTTCTGGTGAATCCTTTCACCCTTCACACCTTTGGCCTATACCCCAGTTCTTGTATGCATAAATAAATAATCTTTTAAAAATAATAACCCCAGGGGAAAAAAATAGTTCAATTTGGAATCCTGTTTCTAGCCACAGAATATAGATGTCTAAGGACTAAATAAGTGCTTAAATGTAGTTTACTCCTCAGGCCAATATCCTAGTTTTGCCAAAGAACTCATTTCCAATTCTCTTCTCCCGTTTACCACCTGCCTAACTGTTAAAAGAATGCAAGCTGATATTTATATATGACTTTACAAAAGACAGACTAACCTGCCTATATCATGTATAATACATTCTAATTAAATATATTTATGATATTTACAGATTATGTCTTCTATAACTCTTACTTATAAACATTATTGTGAGCTAAACCCCTCTACTTCAATAATTGGTGACTTATGGAAGCCCTATGTACTAGTCTCAATACCATCTGAGACATTCCATATGACAACAATTATTAAAATAGTACATGCCTATCCATTCACAATCATTACTTTCTGCTCACCACCTTGAGTGTCAAAATAAAGCGCTATTTTCTATTATTGTAACTATAGCCTTATATGACTTTACCTGTTTCAGTTTCATCTTTATAAAATGAATATAATATACTGTAATTTATAAATAAGTAAATACATGTGAAGTGCTTAGATGAATCCCCTGCACAACAAAGACTTGCAAGTACTAGCTCTTGCTATTATCTTTATTTCACTGGTTCTAAAATATTTTTCAGGCTTGCCTAAAAACCTGAAGACCCAAATATTACAGAACAAAAATACTCTAGTAATAACAATAGCATTAATAACATGCTATTCTAAGCACTTTAGATATATCAACTAATTTAGTCTTCACACCAAGTTTACACAACCTGTATTATTAACCCCATTTACTAAACAAAAACATTGAGATAGAAGTTTAGCAACTTGCTCAACTCAGTTAATGATAAAACAGAGATTCTAATCTAGCAAGCATATAACTACAATGCTCTACTGTCTCATCTCATAATTAGTAATGATTATTTTCTAAAATTTAGTGATTTTTATTTTCTTCTTATGTTTTCTTGTACTTACTATCTTTACTATATCCATGTATGACTTTCAGAATTAGGATTTATTCAAAAGTAAATGTATAAAAAGAATGACTTGAGAAATGGATGGCAACTAAATTATACAGGTGAAAATGTCCATTATTTTAGATGATCATTCTCACGAAGATCTTAGTAAAACATTGAATCTTTTATGTATGCATGGATGCCTACTAAAATAATTGTTTATAATTCTGGCAACAAACACATAATGTAAAATTTCATTTTGACAAAGTGACTACATTTATTTTTCTTTAAAAAAAAAACCCTTCTAATCCACTGTAGAGAGTGATTTAGGAATTATTTAGGCATAAAGGCATATCATTTTATGTAATATATACATTTGAAACTGGATTTTTAAAATCAAGTTGTCTTGAATACAGTAGGGTATTTGAAAATTAGAAGAATAGATCTGTGAACATTCTGAAAAGGAGAATTTATATATATATGTAAATTCATTTAGTATATGAACTTGGATTTATATATATATATATATGTGGGTGTCTTTAAAAGGGTATATTTTATGTTAATTTAATATAGAGATTTGCAAAAAGGAAACTTTTTGTATGTTAGTCTGTGATTAGTGGGGGCAAGCAATATAGGCTGGATATGATATCTACCTTTTCTTTATATCTCTTGCTCTTCTTACTAAGGCTTAATTTCATCAATTGCTGAATAAAATCATTTTTAATTGTTGAACTTTTAACTGACCATGACGATGAAATACTAGAGATCATTTTCTTAAAAACTGGCCTGGTGTCAAAGTATTCCCAGATCACCTAAGTAGGATTACACCTTAGTATAAATCAATCAGATCTGTCAGATTTTACAAAAATAAAAGGAAATCTCCATCTTTCAAAATCTTATTCTATTCTGGATTATCATTCATGCGAAATCCATTCTTGTCAATAGTTGAAAAAAAATCCCTTAAAAAATAAAGTAGAATGGGGATTACAATTGAGATGGAAAAATGCACAAAATGATGTAAAAATAAACTATTATATTATTTTAAAAAGGAAAAAAATTTAAAGTAGATATAATAATGAGATAAATCAGACCTATCTTTATTGCTTAAGAATACCTAGAATCCATATGCATGGAATATTAAAATTACTTTAGTCAACTTGTTAGACTATATGGTTAACACTTTGCTAGGGGATATAGTAAAATAGTCACTAGAACAATTTCTTGAATTATACATACATACATACATACATACATATATATATATATATACATATATATATTTTCTTCTTCTCTATAAAAAGGAAACTTTTTCTATCTTAAATATAAAGTTTATATGTTTGGGGTAACAGCCAAATCAAGCAAGGACGTTGCAATAGTTTTTTAAGTGATCCTAAAATATTCATTTGTGGAAAGGCAATTTATATTTTAACCTGTTTCACTGACTCTGAAATTCACCTTTTTGATTTCTGCATTTTAACAATTCTCAAACTAAGATATATCATACAACTGATAGCCTCTTACACCTAACTGGAGCATATTTTTCTTTCTCGGCAGTAGTACATCTATCATATCCTGGGCTCAAAAAAATCAGGAAACATTTTCTTATCATCAAAGGCAGTTCCTCTAAAAACTGTTAGGAAATAATCTGTGACTCTGGTTCAAATTTCATGGTACATGAAAGCAATGAATATATTTGTCCTTTTAGAAAAAAATCTATAATTATTCAATTATTACCTCTCCCTCCAAAATAGTCAGTCTTACCTATAATTAACAACTAAAAAATAAGAAGAAAATATTCTCAAGAGTGTCACATTTGTAGTCACTGTTTCTGGGCTTTTATAAACTGATGAATAGATGAACTCCAAGGCTCCTTTTAGTTCTTAGAAAGTTTAGGATCCTGCAACTTTAAATATTTAATTATTAATAATAAATTTACTGCAAAGTTTCTCATTTCCTCTTTTATTCCCAACCCTATTCTATAGTTCAAAATTAGCAGGTCATGAAAGAGTGCTCAATAGATTACTCTGCCAAACTAATATAAAAGGAAAAACAAGGCTTTAAAAAAGCAAAATCGATCCTTGGGAGAGAAGATGTTCAAAATCTATCTGTTCTCTTCAGAAATTAAACTGAGAATATGCCCTTACTACTACTTGCGCTAAGCTCCTACTCTTTGGAATTAGTAGGATTTTATCAAAACCATTACCTGCTACGAGTCTTTTAAAAATAGGTAAGTTATCAATTTGAATTTCCAGACCCATTTTAATGCTTTTTTCCCCCTAATCTTTTCGTGTTACTTTAAAAAAAAAAAAAAAAAAAGGAGGACCAAAGATAAAATTAAGATCTGCTTACATCCTTACACAATACCCTACCACTCTGCTGCGACAATGTAAAAATAAGTTGTTGGCTGCCCAATGCCCATTAAGTAGACTGCTGCTAATGCAGTGTGAAGCTATATAAGCAAAATAAAAAGGACACTCAAAAGCAAGCAACTTTCAATTTCTGTCAAAAAATTGTGTAAGTTGCTTAATTTTTCCTCAGTATATATTTAGTACTAAAAAACAGTAACAAAGACAATAGGTGCAGAACCTCTGCAATTTTGAAATTTCTGAGATAGCAATCAATTTTTTCCAATGGTTTACAGGTTTACAAATTTTCAGATTTAGACAAATCCATTCTACAACTGAAATATATTTTAAAATAAATGTCACTATTTCCTTCTCGTCTGTGTTATGGCTTCTTATCCTTTAGAAGTATAGACAATTGACTATTTTAATTTTAGTTTACATTAAGTTTTACTTAAGGTCATAAACAAAAATCAGCAATAATGGGTGCCATTTAGTATTATGAATACACTGAGATCCTGCAAAAAAGCACCCTGTGACCAAAGTAAATTTTATGACTGGTAATTGGTGTCTGCCTGTCAATCAGGGACACATTCTTTAATAGGGGCACAGAAATTCTTATTTTCTGTGAGGGAAGGAAAAAAAAAAAACAAAAGGCAGCTCATTTAGAGGACCAGTTCCTAATATTCTCTCAACTCAATCTCCCTAGACTGGGATGATGACAGGTACCACTGATAGTAAGATTCCTAGTACAGGTGCTATTTTCCTGAACGTTCCCGCCAACTCCCACACCCATGGTAGTCACTAAGGACATTTAGATGGGAATAAATCACAATCATATGGCGACATTGTGCATGACCAGCAGGAACTGATACTAAAGAGTCCTTACTGGCAGCAAGTACCAACTTATCTGGGTCACTTCATCAATGTTACAATAATGCGTCTCTAAATTAGACATGATGGAATATTGAACACCACTTATTTCACGGTGTGGTTTTATTATGCCACTTTTCCCAGTTAAGACTGGACATTCATACTTATTACTGAGGATGTCTTTATTCCTTTCCATTATTTTTGTATGCTGGTCTTTCCCCAATAGCTACTTCTCTTTTGAATGGAGAAAATTTGGGGGTTGTCATTATTTTAGAAAGTACTTTTTCCCAAAGAGCTAGTGATCATTATGTGAGACAATCAATAATCTGTGTAACACATTTATATACCTGGACAGGGGCAAAACAATTATCATAAGCTTAATAATAAAATTGTAATATAGTTCCCCTATGTTCCTATGCTATCTATATATTTTTTGCATCCACTGAACCATGCCCACACTGATCCCAACATCAGGTATTTGATTTAGTGTTAATTTTTAAACAGTAGCTCAACTTACCCGGACAAGTGCATCATCTATGATATGGTCACGTCTGACTTTGAGTCGCAAATATGGATTCAACTGCTGTCCTTGAACTAAGCTGTAGAGAACAGTGATTCTTCGTTCACTGTACATACGAATTCTATTGTCATAATATAATCCCAAATTCTTTGTGACAGCATTCAGTATAAAGGGACATGTCATAAAAGAGAATTTGTTCTCTGTTTCCACTTTGAAAAAAGTATAATCTTTATCCATTTCTAGAACATCATTCAGTGGTTCATTAATAAACTCTTCAAAAGGGATAAGTGGTTTGCGACAATCTAGAGTTTTAACACCAAGTTCAGTTTCCAGTGGGTCCACTCGGGGACCCTTCTTGTTTCGTCTTTCCTCTCCCAATAGCTCCTGAAGTGTCAATTCACTAGACTCGGGGATGGGTTCTTCATCATCTTCTTCATTATGATTTGTGTCCACTTCCCCTCCTACTACATTTGCATAGTAAACCATTTTCAAGCACTTTGAAGCAGCAACAATAGCATCATCATCATTCACTAGATTTCGACTGTTAAATTCATTGCTTATGACTCTGTAAGTAATAAGTTGCTGAAATGTTTCCATCATTCTCCGAATTTGGTCTGCATTATACTTAGACCAGAGTCTAACCAGTTTTCCTTGGGCTGCAAGGGGTAGCTTACTCATTGCTTTGCAAAATAATGGCAAAGCCATTTCCAGATATTCAGGACTGTGGAGATTCCTATTCTCCATTACAATAATGAATAAATTCAGATAATTAGGATCTCGGGAGTATACATTGTGATATGTCAAGTCACATTCCACGTTAGGTGACAAGTACACAAGGGCGTTGAGAAAGGCAGTTTCTATTTTTTCATTTGAGAGCAACCTGGTGTAGACCCTCCTAATGGCCTCAACATCTACAGACACATCATCAGGGCCTAGTTTTTGTACGTTGTTATCTCCTTGTGGGCTATCACTTATCCTTGAGGAAGATGCTTCTGAATCTTCTTCCATAGCAGCAGCAGAACATGCAGCTTTTTCCTTTTCATCTTCATCTTTGTCTTCATCTTTTCCTTGAAGAGATTTTAATTCTTCCTTGGTATGTTGCTTGACTTTCCGAAAGCTCTGTACCAATGCTTCAGCACTAGAAAAAACTCGTCCAATAACACGGATTAACGGGGAATAATCCTCTCTCTCTCTACATAATTCAAGAATTTCATACACCTTCTCTTCTGTTAAGTAGGTCACATCTAGAAAAAATTATGGGAGGGGGAAGATAACATTTATTTTCATAATATATGCACCTTTATTTTGCTTCAGTAAGTTCTACTGTAAAGTTAAATAGCCTACCATGATTCCACACTGAGTACCATTTATGATTTACAATTCAAAACAGTTTTCTAATATTTAGCTCAACAAACAGTGGCACACTTACTTAGTTTCTCAGTGGAGTGCCAGACCAACAATTCACCCACTCTTTTACATTCATTCAATAGTACATAGTTTTTAATGAACCAGCACCAGTTCAAGTTCTCTTCAAAATCATGGTATATATCAGCATGGCACTTTCACTGTAAAGTGAACCAAGACACCTTGCTGATTCATCACAATGCACCTCTTACAACCTTAAAATATAAAAATTACTATTCTGAGAGTTTTCTACCTTATGCCACTACTCTACCCAAATGACTAAGAAGGTGAGATTTTAAGAAAGATTGTCTCAGCATCCTCTTTTGAAAATAGCTTTTGTCCTACTTCCGTATGCATTAAAAGCAAACTGATTCCTTTTGATTCTCCCTGCTCAGTTTTTTTTTGGGGTGGTCATTCTGGAATTGAGTGGGTGACTGAGAAGAATATACCACTTCTCATAAGCTCTGAAGTTAACATATGCTGACTTCAGTACCCAGGAGTCATGTGGAAATACATCTTACAGAGCGGCAGGAAATAGTTGCTGAGCAGTAACAAATAGGATGAGAAAAGGAAACTTTCAAGGCCAAGACTTTTCTCCTTCCTGGCTCAGGACGAAATACTTGAATGTCTCTGGAAGCCACGTGTTAAAGAATATGTGTGCTTGACTATGCAAAGCAAAACTCTGCCAACCTAGAGTATTTGGGCTATTAGACAAGCTACAACTACATTTTCTGTCTTCTGAGTCAGTGCTCCTTCTGGGATCTATGTAATATTGTGACCTAGCCGATTCTTACTAGCAGAGAAGCCTTTCACTTTTCCCTCTTTTGTCCACTGGTAATGGCCATCCTTTTAAGCTAAGCTTAATCTTTCCTGATATATTTCCTTTAATACAAAGTATATAAGATAAACTGACATAGTACCATTATTTTTGCAGCTTATAGTATTTAAAACCAAGAGAGTTTTAATTTGTTTTCTTATTACACCAATTACCCCTCATAAAAACACAATACCGTAAGAGGCAAAAAAATGACAGGGCCAAAGGCCAGACCAAACACATTTTCAAAGTTACAATGTTACTAAGGTAAAACTCTAATGAAACCAAAGTAATATTTCAAGGATTTCTGAAATGAAATCTCTGGAGCCGCAAGCATTGTAGGGGTGACAACACTGACAGCAGCTTACTGGACGCATCTTCCCTCTTATAAATCTATCTCTTATAGAAGCTTAGGCTTCCAGAACTTATTATCTTTTGCCATTAGATGGCCATTACTTCCTTTCAGGCAAACCTATAGCTCTCACTCTCTTCAACTGAATTTAATACCAATAACTCACTCCAGAAGAATTAAGTTTTAAGTTGGAGGTTATGGATGCATGAGACTGAGGAGAGTGTCACTGATGAAACAATTATAAAAACTAAGAACTGTGGTCCCCTCACTTATACTTTTCTTTCTAAAGAAGAAAAAGCAGCATACTACAAATGTTAATGTGCTGTTTTTTAAAACTGCAAATTATCCTCAAATGTTAATTTATTCCACACAGGTTAACCTGAGCTTTCTTAACATTTGGCTTTCTCAGAAAAAGCATTGAGTAGAGTGATTGAAGTACATGAACAATGTAAAACATTTGAACTCAAATGGTAGTTAATCCCAATGCCTGGGGGAATTATAAAATTGAAACTTACAAATAATAGTGCATAAAACCCTGATAGTCACATTAAGTTTCAATAAAAAACAAAATTTCATTAAAATTATAAATAGGTCAGCTATAATGCACTCATTATTGTTTATTTTAAAAAATAAAGAACCCCACAAACTCTACATTCTCTTACTCACTGTCTGAAATAAATCTAGACAATAAAAAATTTTTACCTAACCAAGACTGAGAAGTACCTCAGTAACACTATTTTCCTCCATGAATTGCCATATTATCAGGTAATTGTGAATAAAACATCTTAACAGTGAAGTAGCCAAATAGGAATATATGAAATGGAAATATAGAAATAAAAATATTCCACTCTTACGATCAAACAATGCTAAATGAAAATATCTTTTAAACAGCAGATAATCAAATTTCATTTTACAAGTCAATCATATTGCCTGTTCTAACAGTCAAAGAAGGAAGGAATGCTCTGGGCAGAGACTTTAAACATTTGCAAACTGCATGTGGGGAGGAGGGGAGCACAACCCCTAATGACCATCACACACGTCTGGCATCACATAAATGTCAGTTGACAAGTATAAATGATCAATTATTAGAAGGCTATGAGGCCTCCAGTGCCAGACCACAGTGCCTCCTTTCCCATTAGCAGAATGAGAACTGTTTAACGGAAGGTGGTACCCCAAGAGTTTTGTGTACTAAATCTCTTATTATTTTACAAGTTTAAGTCAACTTAAACGTTTTAGTAAGTTTACTTCTAACTTCAATCAAGTATTATAATCATTCTGTATCTGATCTAAAACAACTGACTTTTCTTCCTTTTTCTCATGTCTCATTAGACAAAGGCAGGCTAGCTAACTAAATCTATCCAGCCCCTTCTCCTTGATATGTTGTTGTAAGAGAAAGAACTAAGCACTAGTATTCCAACCCACATTTGCACTGGGGGGTGGTAAGTAACACAGTCCTGCCAGTGACCTAAGCAGAAGTCTAGACTTCTGAGTACCTTCCCAGTAAATGGGGACAACACGGGAGGGAACCCATATTTCGAGTAGGAAAAAAGTTTTAATTGTTACTGGTAGAAAATGAAAACAAGGGCACTCCCTGGTAGCGCAATTGGTTAAAGTTAAACTGTGAAGTTAGCCACGGCCACTTCGGCATGAGTTCAATCCCCAGCCAGGGAGGTGACCCACTTGGTACAGCAGACCTCTCCTGACCCGCCCGCTGCTCCCCTCAACAGTGTACTTTGTCAGTCAGCCTGTTTTGCTCCCCATCTGTCTCTGGAGAGTCCTCTCCCTGGCCCTGCATCTCTGGCCTGCATCCCTGTTCTTGTGTGCATAAATAAATCTTAAAAAATTTTAAAAATAAACATAAATAAGGTAGCTAATATTATCTCAAATTTCCCAAATACTATCTCAAATTTCTCAGAGACTATGTCTCTACAAACTATAAAATTTTCCTTCAAGTTAAAATAAGTTTTAAAAAATATTTTGAGACTATTTTTCACAATATGGCCAGTAAAAAAAATCATCAAATTGTGTAAAAATAAGAGTCCTTCCAAGTAAAATTAAGTAACTATATATTTCTGATATTTTGCATTTGAAATAATTCAATGTAAACTGATTTTAAAACTATAATCATTTATCTTGAAATAATACTGTTCACAATCAAGAGTTCTTATTATTTTAAATAAATTATTCAGATACGTTATATTACAAGAAAGAGCAAATGATTTATATATTAATTTTATGTAGATTATATTGGCCAAACAATATAATACTGACAAAAGTTAACCCATTTAATGGAGTGGCAGGCCTATAATCAAATATATAAACAAAAGAAAACAGATAATCCTATTTCACTCTGACAAATGGGCCTATATATATTTAAATATATACATATATATATACATATACTTAATATATACACACTGTACAACATATAAAATTCCTATCTTTATTTTAATACATTTACTTCATAGTAGAAGACAATGTAAATTTCAAGTGATCACGGAATGAAGAATCTCCAAAAGCTGAACCACAAAATAATATACTTTATCTTTCCACCAGTTTGAGTGGTGGCCCCTGCTACCAAATTGTCAGCACCTGCAATGTTCCTTCTCTAAGCCTTACAACTCTTTAAGTACTAACTCTCAGGTCAGGTTCTTGTAAAGTTCTGCTAAATATCAGCAGTGATCGATTCCTGAAAAGTGTTAAACTGCATATGTGGAACTTAATTCCTATTATTTTAATTGGAAAATTTAAATTGTAAAACTTCATATAAGACAAAACAAAACCCCCATATCTAGGTTCCTATAATGTAAACAAAACACAGCAAATATTTATTATTAATAATCATCCTGTTATGATGTAAAAACCTGCTTCTTAACAATTCATAACGTTGTCAACAAAAAAACACACAGTAACATGGCCTCTGACAGTGCGTTTGGAGCCACGCACTTTGGAGCTTAGTAAGCGCTACAGGTATCAGGTCTTCTACTGATTTTATAATGAAGGTACCAGCTAGCTTTTCCACATTGATTTGTTAAAAATGTTAAGCTGAGTTTTCCAGACAAAGTTATAGCTAAAAAAACATTGTAATCAGTCTCATAAAATACACTGTAATTAGAGACAGAAACATATACAAAGTTCGGATATCAATAAAAAGAGATGTTCTACTGAGAAAGCATTAAATGAAGAGACATTTTTGTATATTATATGTTGTGATATACACATATGCGTTCCTGAAAATACTCTTTATCTACAGAAATTTGTTTCTAGAGTTAACAAATATAACTTAAAAAGCAGTACTGCAGTTATTACATCTATACTTCCGAACAGTAGCAAATACATATTGTTACAGAAAAAAGGGAGTTAAGTATAGCAGCATACTGCAAGTAGAAGCAATTCCTCAACCAGAATAGACATAAGCAAAAGTAGCACACCAAGACTGATGGTAACCCCTCGCTAAGCACCTCTAAGATGGCACCCATGGCCCAAAACATGAGGGTCGCACTACCCTGCACGATCGTCCCTTCCGACTGGCTGCCCCAGCTCTGCCCAGCACATCCTCCGTTCAGTGCCAGCTGCCCTGTGGGGTCACTGGCTGAAGGGATGTGCACAATGGAGGCAAATAGCTCCACATTATATATAATGACAACAGTCACTTATTTATCCAGTGTGTGAGCTAATTCATGTAACAGAACCATGTACTTAAAGCAATAAAGTTAAGAAAACAGCTTAACTGTGGAAATAAAGTACAAACTATGACACAATTCCATTTCACTCATTCATTTAAACTTGATCCAAATGATGCTACTGAAAACGTCAATGCTATTCTCTAATTTATATATGTCTGGAACAAAAAAATCCTTCTTTGCAAATGCATCTAGCAGAGTGTGCCCTGATGGCACAGGGCACTGTTTACCTTTTTATTAATACAGATTATCTTCACTGAGGGGAAGAAAAAGAACGAAAAATTTTTAACAATTTTGGAATATTGAATCATTCAGAAAACAACACAAGGCCTTAAATTGAGACTCCCAGTAGCAAGTGAGGATTTAGCATGCCTGGGTGAGCAGGACATAGGAAGGACATAGGAAGACGACACTAGAAAAACAATGAATTTTTTTTTGATCATAAAATTTTTGCCTTCCCTTCAGAAATTGCAAAACCCACCATCTTCTCTGCTTCTTCTACAACATAGTAGGTACAGTTCCTCATCCCAGATGCTTAGTCCAGTTATTCCATAATTTAAGTAGACTTTGTGATGTAGTTTAAGAGACTGTCAGTTAATACATTTTTCCTAGTGGAACATGTTTAAAAGTTCCAATCATCTCATTAACAAGAGAGCTGTGGAGTATAATCTGCTTCTAACTAGAGGACGCTGAAACAGTATGATGCAGTTAAGTCATTAACTCAATTATTGGTCTGTTTTTTACGACATACACAAAAAATGCTGTCACTACTTAACATGTCCTAATAGCACACAATTAGGCAAAAACAAACGCATGCATTATTTATCTTCAGTCTAGTTTCCAATAAAAAATATCTCCATTAAAAGAGCAATGTCTTACCTTTAAAATCATCTCTAGCTCCTTGTCCATCCTTCTTGTTCATTTTTATCTCAGAGCAGTTGTTAGAGGCACCTTTTGAGTTTTCAAGGTAAGCTGAGCTTGCTCCTTTCTTGGAGGGATGAGGATCACAGAGTTTTGCATTAATCTTATAAAGCTCGAGGGCTTTAATAGCTGCTGCATTGTTATCCATACGAAGAAAACTTGGACAGGAAGCACAAAACTCATTCGTGCAGGCCTCATTTCCACAGCCCTCAGTTAACTGGTGGTAGTAGCGTTCTATTAGATGCTTTGCAGCTGCTCGCTTCCTGTACCAAACATTCAAACAATAAGCACAGTGATTAGTACAGCTTCAGATACAAAGCTCAACAGACCATCAGCAAGGCAAAAGTTAGTCAAGCATTAAAATCATCAACTTCTATTTAAGATGAAATGTACAAGATGGAGATCCACTATGTTTACAAAGATTTTAACTGGTGAGATATTTGGTATTTCCCAAGATACTAAAATAAAACTATCAATGCTTATCACGATCATCAATTTAACAGCACATACTTTCCTCTGGTTTTAAAAAGGTAGGGGAAAGTTTACGTGATGGTATATGTGCTTGATATTTATAGAACAGCTGGAAATCACGAGTTACTGGGTAACAGTTATTTAAAAATTAAGAAAATGAATGTCTATTTAATCCACCTTTCATTTATGTTAACATGGTTCTATTTCAATTGTTTGCAAATTCTTGATAGTATAATTATCATCAAACTTCATTCTATTTTTTCCAATTATCATCTACTCAATTATCAATTACCTAATTATTAGATCTCCTAATTATCAAATAATTCAGTTGTCTAATTATCTATTAAATCTACAAGGGATTTTAAATAAACTTATAAATGAGGCGTCAAAAGCTTATACTATATTAAAAGAGAGTGGCTTGAAGCATACAAACATGTATCCAAAATGTGTCATTAAATGTCCTCATTGACCCAATGTTAGAGGAACACAGAATATATTAAATCCTATTAGAGCAAGTATGTACAGTAATGTTTCTTATGGTTGTTCCAGCAGAACTGTCTGCACCTCAAGGAAGGGATTATCTTATATAGCAAGAAACTGACTATATTAATCTATATTAGTCAATTCGAATATACATTTCTATGGTAAATATCTAATATAAAATGACCGTAATTTAAGAGTGTACTGAAAGTCAAAGAAACATGTTTCAAATCTATCCCTTTTGATCTAAAATCCACATACAGGCATACAAATTACATGCATTGAAAAAATATTTAGAAGATTTACCTAATTTTCAAAATGTTCCACCAATTATCTTACCATTAATAATTATGTCTACTAAAAATGTAGAACTAAAGGCAAATGGCATTACAGTTTATAGCTTGTTAATCATGAGATATTACTTAATTAAGAGAAAATAAACAACAGCAAATAAGTGGCAAAGGACAAAGTTCAATTTTGTCTCAAAAGTAGGTCTTTGTATCTAAAGCATTAAGGGACTCAATTCATTCTGGTACTTCTATAATTCAAATAGTCCATGAAAAGTTACCACCCTTTGCACACAAACAGAAAAAAGAACTCCCTCATCCCCAAAATAGTCCATACTTAAAAACTACCTGAATATGACTTAAGATAAAATATGTTACTATATGAAGATGAAAACAATCCTCTTTTGAAATTACTATCCCAGGCATCACCAAGCAAATTATTAAAGTGATAATAAAAATAAAATAAAATATTTAAAAAAACAGGACACAATTTACTCTGTTGAGATGTCAGTTCTTTTAATAGGTATATCTCCCAAGGAAACTATGATTTTGAAGAAAAAGTCATCTTTTAAGTGCAAAATATTATTCACATACAAAGAGATAAAAAAGAATCAAGATTCAACAACAAGTTGCTATTCTTCAGTATAAAGTGGGAGGTTAATGGCATCCAGTCCCAAACTGTAGTAACTTACCCTAGGGAGAATGTAAATATGTATTTCCTTTCTGGAGGAAAATTATGAACATGTACAAGCCTTAAAAATGAATCAGAGAGGCCCTCCCTGGTGGCGCAGCGGGTTAAAGCACTGCACTGAGAAGCTAAAGCCACTTCCACATGAGTTTGATTCCCGCCTGCCCCGGAGATGACCACATGGCGTGGCAGACCTCTCCTGACCCGCCCGCTGCTCCCCTCAGCAGTGTACTTCGTCGATCTGCCTGTTCTGTTCCCTGTTCTGTCTCTGGTGAAGCCTCTCACCACCCCTGAGCCTCTGGCCTGTTCCCCAGTTCTGTATGCACAAATAAATAAATCTTAAAAAAAAAAAAAAAAATGAATCAGAGAGGGCCTTCCCTGGTGGCGCAGCGGGTTAAAGCACTGCACTGAGAAGCTAAAAAACCACTTCCACATGAGTTCGATTCCCGCCTGCCCTGGAGGTGACCACATGGCGTGGTAGATCTCTCCTGACCCGCCCGCTGCTCCCCTCAGCAAGTGTACTTCGTCGATCTGCCTGTTCTGCTCCCAATTCTGTCTCTGGTGAAGCCTCTCACCGCCCCTGAGCCTCTGGCCTGTACCCAAGTTCTGTATGTACAAATAAATAAATCTTTAAAAAAAAAATGAATCAGAGAATGTAGCATATGAATCAGCGATCCTATTTTTGAGCAATACCTAGATAATTCTGCAAAAAACATAGTTTCTACAAAATCTGGGAAAAACTATCATGCCCAAGAACAATGAATTACTTCCATGAACTGATAACAATTTACTCAAAGGAATTAAAAAAAAAATACCAACATCAGAATTTGACAAGGAAGAGTCTTACTCATTTATCACTAATTGACAAGAATTACTTACAAAATTCTAGGTGTAAAATATGATGAAGTAATTTTTTGTTATTTATTTTGTTATTTATGCCTACAGAACTGGGGTACAGGCCAGAGGTGCAGGGGTGGTGAGAGGATCCACCAGAGACAAAGTGGGGAGTAGAATCGGCCAACAAAGTACACTGCTGAGGGGAGCAGAGGGTGGGTCAGGAAAGGTCTGCTGCCCATGTGGGTCAGTCAGCTCCCCAGTAGGGATGGAACTCAAGTTGAAGAAGCTGCGGCTAGTTTTGCAGTGCTGCACTTTAACCCGTTGCACCAACAGGGAGGTCCTCTGATGAAGTAATTTTTATTTCAAAATATTAACAGTTCATTTTCTCTGAGTGTGAGTAAGAAGGTTTTTTAAAAAGTCATCTTTCTGATGCTAACCTATTTTTGCTATATCACACATGCGACATATATTAAAAGTTAATAAATGAGTGGGGAAAATCTTAGTAGTTTTAAAACTTTATATACATGATTTGCATTCCCTCAAGCTTTACTAAATTATCCACACTTTTAAAGGTTAATTATTAAAAAAAAATACTCTATTCTTAATAAGAATCAGATTTTGTTCCTTAAAACACAAACAAAAGAAGTCCCAGTCATATATAAATGCTTTTATGTAATGCAAAAAGGAGGGTAAATAGGGAGAAAGAGGACAAGATTGAGAAGTCAGAACTAGCAACAAGTGACAGCTCCTTCGGCCTTTTAAGTTGCTAAAAGATCCTGACAAATAATTCTTTGGGCCTTTATTTTCCCATCTTGAAGATTCCTTTTAGTTCTAAATTTTTGATTACTCTATGTAGTTGGGAGGTGGGCAAAGAATTAACATTTGTTGAAGGTCTGATAATACACTTGATATATTGCTGAATATTTGACATAGATTATCTCATTTGAACCCCATGTCACTGAGGATTATCTTTAGTCCACAGTCAAAATAGAGAACTAAGAGTCAAATCAGATACCCCAGAACATTACAAAGGAAACTATAAAACAAGGACCACAAAAGGAATCTGTCTGAGGGTCTTCCAACTCCAAGTAATTTCACCCGTATTGTCTTGCAGAAGTTGATTTGTTTCAATACAATCATTAACATTAGCAGTAGTAAGAATGTTTATGTGAAAAAAAGCCCATAAATAACATGTAATTGAAAAAATAAAAAGCCTGAAAAATTATAATCTGAATCTCATCTTTATGCATGACATTTAGTATTGAACAAGAACACTAAGTTTAAGAACCATTACCATTCTAATTTGTAAAGTTAATATATAATTTGTGGACTACTTCACATGCTCCAATTTTGGAAGGCCATAAATGCTAACAGATAAGGCTTGCACTGAGGCCACACTACCCAAGTTCTCGTGTTGGCTCTGCCAATTACTGATCACGTAACCTTGTACAAATTACTTAGCCTTTCTGTGTCCCAGGGATCATCTTTAAAATGACAGCATACATGATATTTATCATAGCTGTGAGAGAATGAAATACGCCGAGTATCTTAAAGTGCTTAGAACACTGCCTGGTACATACTTAGCACCAAATAAGTGTTACCACATTATTGTAGATGGGACCATTATTACCACCTTCACAAGTCTATGAATGAGCTACAATAACCCTCATTCTGCTGATTAACAAGACATACACATGATAAGGGATTTGAACCCTGGCTTGACTCCAGGTAGTAGCCTGTAAGTAACACTGACAGGAGACTTAATAGCAGTAGGGAAGATTAGGCTCCTCTTTCTTATGTGCTTCTCTATCCCAATAGTTGGAAATACCAGCTAAGATGGTAAGAGAGGAGGGAAGTGAGGCTGTACTAGAACATCCACATACTCGGTACAATCATCCATATTAAGATTTTTCTTCTTTCCTCATTTTTTGAGTTTTCTGCATGCAATTTTGTATCCCCATTAATTTAGAGTATACTACATATGTATATGAATCATGACTTTTAAGTAAATAACTTCTATAAGGTTAATCTCTATACAGTAGGAATCATTACATCATAGAACTGTAGGTCAAATCTAGTCCACCACCTATCTGTATAGATCTCAAGGACTTTTACAATATTAAGTGGCTGAAAAAGTCAAGGAAAAAAATTTTGTGATATGTAAAGATTATACAAACTTCAAAATTTCAGTGCTATGAGGTCGTATTAGAACATAGCCAGGCTCACTCATTTATATATCATCTACGCTATTTCTGCACTTCAACAGTAGAGCTGAGTAGTTTTAAGAGACTGTATACCTGCAGAACCTAAAATAAACTAAATACCATCTAGCCCTTTACAAGAAGTTCTCTAAGCCTTAATTTAGAGCCTATGCTTTCTGCATCCCAGTTATACTTCCATTTAATCACATGGCCTATTCACTCTTTCTCAACTAATCAATACAATAAAAAGATGACTGAAGGAGATAGGGAAAAAGAAAAGGAGAGAGGAAGGAGGAAGAGAAAGAAGAAGAAAATAAAGAAGAGAGGTCTTTAATAGGTTTTTAGTGACTTATCTGTTATTCATAATCTACAGAATAGAATAACTACTATGATTTACTCTCTAGCTCCTCACGCCTCACTGACTTTTTACTGTTCAACAAAATGCTTTTTTTTAAAAAAAATTTTATTTATTTATGCATACAGAACTAGGGTATAAGCCAGAAATGCAGGGGCCATAAGACAATTCATCAGACACAGAGTAGGGAGCAGAACAGGCAGATCGATGAAGTACACTGCAGAGGGGAGCAGCAGGCGGGTCAGGAGAGGTCTGTTGTGCCATGTGAGTCACCTCCGGGGCAGGGGATTGAACTTGCACCGAAGCGTTCACGTCCAGCTTTGCAGTGCTGTGCTCTAACCCACTGCACCACCAGGAGGGCCCAAAGTGCTTTATTATGACATGCTAATTTGCTATAAATGGGTATTTTTCTTATTGTAATAAAGGTCGAGCAAAAGAGTACAAATTAAAGCTGACACATTACAATATTTAAACACTTATTAAACACTTTACTTTCATTTACTTATTTTAGTTCTGACTGAATCAGTGAGAGAGCCTTGCAAATGAATGGTTTATGAAATAAATCATACTGAACAACCAAAGATGCTCTAGAAAGGAAAAAGTATACTGATGTCAGCAATTAACACTGAAATGTATGAAAAATTAAAAAATATACATATGACTGAAGTGAGGCTACTAGAAAGGATGGGTGGAGCCCAGTGTTCTACAGATCAGGGCTACATGTAATTTGGTAGTGGGTGTGCAGTGGTAACATATGTCTGAAGAGGTGTGGACCTATCCTCTCTATATTACATACAATGCTGTAAATTAATAATACCTCAAAAAAAAAGCTGATAGAAAGATGAATATGTGCCAAGGCAATATAAATATTATTGGGGAGAATCTAGATGTTTATGCACATGGTAAAACCCTGCAGTTATTAGGATACCTACTTTTATATACACTGTTGAGAACTGCTGAGTTATTCAGTAAGAAAAGCCTTAACAGTGATGCTTGAACTGGTGAAGATGATTTAATGTCCAACAAACTTAGTTAAAATAGATAATAAATGAACCTGTAGACATGCTCCTTCTACCAAATGAACTGTAAAAATACTAAATTCATCTGAACATAAAGAGCTATCCAGGAGTGAGATCAGCAAGATGGAGAAAAAAGAGGCCCTGGAACTTTTCACAAAAACAATTACTTACATATAGTTCAAAAAACTTTATGGGACCTCCAAGGAACCAGTTAGGAAGATCCAGTACCCTAGATAAGTCAAGGACAGACATACTGAACCATATAAGTAAACTTGTTTCATTTCAATTGCTTCAGCCCACCCCTGCTGCCACAGCTTACAACAGAGAGAAATGCCAACTCACAGCTTCACACTTGGGGAAGGAAATGAGAAGCAGGGTTATGTATAATCTTCCAGTTTTCCAGGGCACTACTGTAAGGTGCTAGTTTCTTTCTTGCCCGATTTGGAACACTGACAGAACCAGTATAACAAGGATGGGGGGAGGGGCAGCCGGAAGGGGGTAAGGAGCTGCAGAAAACTAAAAATGGTTCTCCAGCCAGTTCCAACACAGAGACCCTGAAATACCACAGACAGACACAAGAGGGAGCAAAAGGCCAAAAACTTTTGGAGAAGAAACCAACAAACATTTCAATTGAGAAATTACAAGCACAGGTCTAGAGATAATACATTGCCCCCCCCCCCCAGACATACCAATAACAAACATACAAATGTGACAGTTTTCTGTCTAAGACCAGTCTGAACACTAGGAGAGATGACTGTTTTTTCAAATGTAACATCCACAACAAAATTTAGATACATCAAAACTGGCCCAATCACAGAAGACACTCTCTACACAGCAAAGTAGTACCGCTTTCTCAATTGCTTATGGGATATTTTCAAGGAGAGGTCAAATGATATGTGACAAAACAAGTTTAACAAATTTAAAATTAATATTATACCAAGTATCCTTTCTGACCACATGGAATGAAACTATAAATCAAAACCAAAAAGAAAACTAGAAAATCCACAAATATGTAGACATCAAATCATACAGTATTTAACAAATAATTAGTCAAAAAAAAAAGCACAACTGGACCAGAGTTTAGGAAATGCTTTGAGATAAATGACAAACAAAATGCTTGGGGTGCAGCAAAAGCAGTATGAAGAGGGATATTTATAGTATTAAACCCCTATATTAAAGGAGAAGACCTCAAATCAAAAACTTAACATTAGACCTCAAGGAGCAAACAAAACAAAAAGAAACAACAGAAAAATGGTAGAAGGAACTACACCTTAGGCATAGAATTTTCAAAATATATAACTAAAGACAAATTCTGAAAAAAGCCAAAGATAGAAAACACCTACAAAAATAATCACATCTGACTTTTCCTGAGAAGTCATACAAACAAGGACAGATTGAAATATTTTAAAGTATTAGAAAAAAATAATAAAGACCTACAATTATGTACCCTGTGACATAATCCTTCAAAAATGGGAAAAAAAATAAAGTCTCAAACAAAAATTGAGAACTTGTTGTCAGTAGACCTGCCTTAAAAGAATTGTTTAGAAAAAGTTCGTTAGAAAAGGGAAATGGTATTTCAGATACTGGAATCTATACAAATAGAGGAAAACTACTGAATAACTAACTAAAGGTAAAATAGAAACTTTTATATTTCTTATAGTTCTAACCAGACCAAATATGTATTTTATTAGGCATATTTATATGTTTATGTGAATATATACTTGTATTTATATAGATATATGTGAAATGGGTAACAGCATAATTAAAGGGTAGAAGGAAGCAATTCAAATTTTCTTATAAGTTACTCAATATAGTATTTAGTGCTATTTGAAAGTAGACAAGTATTAGATATAAATGTCTACTTAGCAAACTCTAAACTACTAAGGAAACAATTAAGATGGATAAGCATTATATTAACAAAGAGAAAACAGAAATCTTAAAATTTGCTCACATAAAACCACAAAGGGCAGAAAATTAAAAGACAAAAACAGGAACAAAGAATATGGACCACACCAGAGAAGAGTAACAAATATGGTATGTACTAACCCAACTATATCAAGTTAAGAGAAACTGTCAGGGCAGTTCAAAAAAGAAGATCCACTTTAAATATGAAGACGTGTAGGTTAAATGTTAAGTAGATGAGAAAAAATAGACCATGCTAATAATAATCAAAAGAAAGAGTAGCCATAATACCCTCAGATGAGTAGGCTCTAATGTAAGGTAAAAATAGCAGTATTAATGTGTTTTACATATAAAGATAAATGTGCCAAATCTCTAAGACTTGACATACTTAATGTGTACACACCTAACAAAAGAATCAAACTATGAGTAGAAAAAACTGGTACAACTACAAGGAAAATAGATTAACGCACTATCGTAGTTGGAGTCTTCACAAACCCCTCTAATCAGAAAAGGACAGATCAAGGAAGCAGAAAATCAGTTAAAAAAGAGTTAGGAAACTTCTGAATTCAACAACCATATTAATCAACTGTATTTAATCAACATCTGTGAACTACTTTATTCATTAAAAGCAGATTACAGGGAACATTCACCACCATACCATATTCTTTGGGTGATAAAACATACCTTAACAAATCTAAAAGAGCAAGAATCATACAACGTATACAATGAGATTAACTAGGAACTCATGCACCTCATATTACACAGTGCTAAAAATTAGAAATGGTAAAGTGGCACATTTTGTTATATATATTTTGCCATACCAAAAAAAAAAGGTTACAGTCATATAGATTTGACAAATATTACAGTCTCTTCTTAGAAATATACAATGTACATCAGCATTTAAAGGATTTCTTACTATTTTTAAAGATACCTGCTGTTTCAGTTTGTATTTCCCAACTTTTTCCAGGAAAGACTTATTTTTACCTCAAAGATAGAAACGGCGGTTTAAGGGACCTAAAATAAGATGTTGAGAAAACTGAGAGCTGAAGTGTAAATGACACTGGCTTCCCCATTTTTATCTACATATACATTTAACATCACACATGGGCTCTGTTCACATTGAAGAGCAATCCCTACATCCATATTCTTTATTTCAACACTTCCTCTAAAACTTTTTTCAGTAACTATGTCTCCTATTATCGTAAGCTTTTTCAATACATGTTATCAATGAAGACTTACCTATTTCATTTTATGAGTATTTTTGTTAAACCCAGAAAACTTTGTCTTGAATTCCTGTTACACCACTGCCCTTGAAGGCTCTCAGTGACTGAACTACAGAATACCTGCTCACCTTGCCTCCACACACTTCTCTTCAGTCCTGTATCCCTACTGCCCAAGCTACTGAAAATACACATCTGATAAGGCTGCAACCAATATACAATTACCTGAAAAAGACAGGTCAAGACCCTGAAAATAACATGAAAGACTCTATTCCTTTTTAACCCTGCATTTACTTATGATCTAAAACTTCTCAGCTTCCTTATATTCACTATGCTTCTTGGTAATGGTGCTCATGTGTCTGCCTAGAATATCTCTACCCATTCATAGCAAGAACTTAAACTTCCCTGGTGACCACTACATCACAACCATCTGCACTGGATTCCTATTTGTACAGCTGAGTATCATGGTACTTCGTACTCCTTAATGTCTCCACTGCATCCTAGGTACCTCTCTATCACAATGATTAAAACAATTTCCTTCTGTGTTATTCACACTGAGAAAACAGTCAATTTTTGTAGGTTAGGAACTTAATATGCATCTTTGTATCCACAACACAGCACCTGAAATAACTCACACAGAGCAGACAAAATAAATGATTACTAAAATCAACACTTTCCCTATCATATTTTCCCACAATTGCTACATAAGTAAAAGCTATAGAATCTAGGTTTTTGCAAAAATTTATTTGGCAATGGAAATCTAATGACTACGCAAAGTTTAGAGCTATTTATCTGGCAGGGTAAACAGTAGACATTCCAATCTCCAATTATTTTTTTAAACATGATTCTTTTAACTGGGAATTTTTTGCAAAGCTGTGATACCACTTAAAACAGTTTCAGACAACTTATCAAACAGCATAGAGTACAGGAATAAATCCATATAGATATGCTCAATTTTAAGTTAAAACAAATGAGGCAGAATATGCAATGGGAAAAGGACAGTCTCTTTAATAAATGTTGACAAAAAAACTGGAAAGCCACTTACAAAAGAATGACATTGGACCACTTATACTACACACAAAGATTTACTCAAAATAGATTAAAGATTTGTTTTATGTATGAAACTGTAACATTCCTAGAAGAAAACATAGATGGTAAGCTCCTTGGCCTGGGTCTTAGAAATGGGTTTTTGGATTTGACTCCAAAACAAAAAAATGAACTGCAACTACATCAAATTAAAAGGGTTCTGGGCCCTTCCTGGTGTTGCAATGGGTTAAAGCGTAGCACTATGAAGCTAGCTGCAGCTGCTTCCCCACAAGTTCAGAAGTTTGATCCCCAGCCAGGGAGCTGACCCACATGGCTCGGCAGACCTCTCCTGTCTCGCTCACAGCTCCCCTTAGCAGTGTACTTTGTTGATCTGCCTATTATGCTCCCCACTCTGTCTCTGGTGAATCCTCTCACTGCCCTTCCACCTCTGGCCTGTACCCCAGTTCTGTATGCATAAATAAATCAATCTTTTTTTAAAAGTTCTACAAAACAAATTATCAACAAATTGAAAAGGCAATCCATTGACTAAGAAAAAAAAAATTAGTAAATCTGTTAGTTAATATCCCAAGTATGTAAAGAACTGTACAACTCAATAGCAAAAAAGCAAACAATACAACCTAAAAAAAAATCCAATTTTTCCAAAGAAGACACAGATGGCCAACAGGTACATGAAAGATGCTCAACATCACTAGTCATGCAGGAAATGCAAGTCAAAACCATGAGATATCACCTCATACCTGTTAGAATGGTTATTATCAAAGGATAAAGAATAGCAGGTGCTGGCAATGATGAGGAGAAAAGTCACTATGGAAACACAGTATGAATGTTACTCAAAAAATCAAAAATAGGAATACTGTGTGATCCAGTAATTCTACTTCTGGGTATTTAACCAAAGAAAATGAAAACACTAACTTGAAAAGATTGCATATGCACTTTTATGTCCAGTGCAGTGTTCTTAGCCAAGACATGGAAACAGTCTGTCTGTGACACTATGGATGAACCTTACAGGGCTAATGCCAAATGAAGGCAGACAAACAGATACTGTATGACTGCATATGGAATCTAAAAGACAAACAAACCAAGCTCATCTCATTCATACAGAGAACAGACCAGTGGTTGGCAGCGGCAAGGGGTGATGGAGGGTGAGCAAAATGGGTTAAGGTGGTTACAAAAATAAAAAAGACACCACAGCCTCAATGAAGTTACACTTACATTCGGCTAGCTTCAATGTCGTCAGATTGAGGTTCTCCTGGTGATCTGTAAAATGCAATTGAGGAAAGTTAAACAAAATAGCCCATATTCCATAAAGGAGAAGATGTTATTTTGGAAGACAAATGAGAAAACAAAATTTAATCATTAACAGTTTTAAAAGTAATTAAAGATTTTTCAATGTTTAAAAAGGAATCAGATCACATTGCTATATAAAAGTACAAGGGCTGGACTAATACAAAACTATATTTTTTTTAAATGACAGGAAATGATAAACATTGTATTTAGATACCATCACCCAGACTATTATTATAAATCATAATTATTCACAAGGTCAAACATCTCCAAAGAAAACATCCACTACAAAACTAACTCAGTTAAGTATTATCCACAGTATCAAGTTACTCGCAGCCGCTTCAGATGAGGGGTCTACTGCCTGCGACAAACTAAGGCCGGGGCCAGACTCCAGGTTTTGTAACATTTTACTGCAACACAGCCACACTCATCATTTACATACTGTCTGTGGCTTCTCTCACACTAAAAACAGAGCTAAGAAACTGTGACAAAGACCATATTACCCCAAATATTTTAAGTACAAGTTTGGCAACCTATGCTTTAGATAACCCAAATTTAAATCTAATAGCTATTGGGCATTTTGAGATAGTTTAGTCAGATTTACCATTTTGATCCTGATTACCTAGGTTCAACAAATTAAATTAGCTTTCCTGAAAAAATACCGGCAGTGTATACTACCAGTCAATAATGTACCATACTGCAGTTGCCATGGATTAACTGTAAACTCAGTCTCAAATAATTGCCAGTTATTTTTTATTATTTTTTAATATCCAGCTACTATTTTATGCAGAAATATTCAAAATTCTAAGGCACTAAGAGAAGTCTTTTATTTTCTTTTCGGGACATTCACCAATTTTGCCTATCTTCCCCATGTTTTTTAAAAAATGAATTCCTATTATCCAATTCACTTCTAGAACCAATCAACAAGTATTAAAGGGTATCAATGTTAGTATTAAATTCTAACACCTTCTTAAAACATATAGAATACTTTGTAGAGGTCAAAAACTAAATTCCCAAATGACATTACAAGGACTTGATGTGTGTGAATTTATCACTGATCAAGCTTTGAACTTTACCAAAAAAAAAAAAAAAAAAAAAATCAGCCACCACCAAAATAAATGTTTCCATGTTTCTTAGCTTAAAAAACAAAACAAAACAAAACATTCATTTCTGCAATGTATTAGAATTTCAAATTTATTCCTCACAAGAGATCATCCAGAGTCCTAGAACAAAAATGGGGAGGATGTGCGAGGAAGTCTCCAACTGTTCAAACATTTGTTTTCAATATTCTTTACAATATTTACATTTTTGATTTTGCAGAAAACTATATGAGAATTAAAACTTGGGCCATACTGGAGGTGGCAGTGACTTGGCTGTGATACAAATGCAAAAATTTCACTCTACCCTCTCCCCCAGGGAGCAAGCAAATCACCTTTGTGACACACCTGGTCTTCACCAGCCTTGTGGGTAAGTACCCCAAGATTGCTTCCAAACTTGTATCTCTTAGACAGAGGAACTAAAAACTGATGATAACCCCATGTACCAGCTGACTCATTTTTGAAAGTGCGACCCTCCACTATCAGATGTCATACTGTTAAGGAGGCAGAGCAAGAGCAGGCTTGCAAAACAAAAATTAAACTTGCTGGCACTAAGGGAAGAGAGGCAGATTAGAAGCTTTCAAACAGGTAGGGAGCAAAACTTTCAAAATTAAAAGAGAAAAAGGGGAAATGAGTAGAAAATGACAGAAAAATAAAACACTATCACAATAAAGTAAAATATAAGGAAGAAGAGGAACAAATCTGAATCACAGAAGCCTGACATAAAATTGCTGCAAAGTTTTGGGTTCTGAAATGGGACAGAGGTTAAATATATGAAATGTTAACTATAGTCAATCTTTTCAATTCCTGTTTCCTAAACAAAATAATATGAAACAGTATCAAAATGTCACCAGGTTATTATAAATATACTAATACTACTGAACAGATTATACAGTAAAGTGAGCTAGTAAGAACTACTTATAAGTCAAACCAAGTAATTTAAATCAATTCAGTCTAAAAGAAGAAAAAGAGTAAGAAAGGATAGAAGAGTTATTACCATAAAACAGATCTACCTTTGGTCACTTAACAGAGGTTGTTTTTAATTTAAAAAGGAAATTGTTTTCTACTCACAAGAAAAGTGATTATATACGTGATTAGCAGAAACACTTTTCTTGCTTTGAATAATAGTACACATATGGATAAATTTTGAATCATTTTGTTTATAGTATTTTTCAAATATTCTAAATAATTTAATAAAAAAGTCCTAAAGTTTGCATTCAAACTCTCAAAACTATGATATATTTAATACCTAACAAGTTTCCAAGCTTTATACTTTGGCATCAAAAGAGTCTCCTTAGGGCCATGTTTTTGGAAGTAAGAATAGTATACAAAATTTTACCAAATTTAGGACATATAATCAAAGGGAAAACATACTGGCTTGCAGCTAGAGTTTGTCAGAATTACATATGAGAAAAGAAATCAATTTTAAAACTTAAAAACAATAAAGCAAGAAACATATAGAAAACCTTAAAAAGTCTTGGAAGTCTCAATTTTAGGTCTTTATTTGGATCACAGAAAATATGACCACATACCCACTAATCTGAACCTATTGATCAGCAGTAGCTAGAAAATGCAGAGGCTCACTTCCAGTGCCACTTGATACAGTTTCTCCAGCCTGCGAGCCACCCCTTATCGTGCAAGTAATTCTCTAGCGAAAAAGTACATTTATTTTATTAAAATAGTAAATACTTCAGAAGTGCTTACTTAAAACTCTCGTCAAATAAATAATTTTTTAATCTTCATAATGTTTGTAACAAAATGTTTATGTAAATCTTGAAATTTCTGAGAAACACTTTCCTGTTTATATATACAGATAGGTGTGGGGAATAAAGCATGAGATATTTTAGGAAGAGATTAATTGGAGAAGTAGGTTAACTCTTAGGCCCACTACTCTTAGCAGTATTCATGCCAACTATACATTTTCTTCATTTTTCACAGCACGTATTTTACTTTACAACAACAGCCTTTTAAAGGCTGTAAAATAACAGTCAAAATTACCTTTTACAAGCTGTGGCCATTCGGTGACATCAGGGTGATCACAGCTTTGAGTCACTGATTTAAAACAGGTTGTCACACCAGTCTAGCTGCTAACTTGATCTGAGCGTAGGTTTAATAACTCTAATAAATTAAACAAATCTTTAGTTAGAACACTTTAATATATAAACCCAATTCACTGTTCAAAAAATAATCTTCAAAGCTTGAATTAGGTGTCAATGCAACATTCATCAAGAGTAATTATAGAAATGCCTATAAGGACTATTTTCCAGCACTGTATTTCCTTGAATGACGTCTTTGAGAAAATGTAATAATCGCTTATAGTTTCATGGAGTGTCAGAGCTACAAAGCACTCTTATCAGCAGTATCTTGTTTGAGTTTCATTACCACTTTCATGCTATCTCATTAGAGCAGCTATAAGAATTAAAAAAAAAATTTAAACAGCCTTAGAGTGATTAACTGACTTGCCCCAAATTTCAGAATTAGTGTTGAAGCTAGGACTAAAATCTACTAATTTCCTGTCCGGGGCTTGTTTTATTGATTTTATTTGGCTTAGTTTTGCTATGCAGCGTTCCATGGTAAAAACACACATAAATGAGCTGCAATTTAGCATAGGGCTTCTGATCCCTATAGGTTTAACAGTAGTTTAGGTATGAGTAATAGCCATAAGATTTTCAAGGTAACCAAGTACTGAATGGGTTAAACACACACGCGCGCGGGCACACACACACACACACACACACACACACGCCCCAAAGTCCAAGTCCAGACCACACACACACAC
>NW_004567136.1:4413194-4431819 GCF_000260355.1 Condylura cristata | reverse complement strand
ACACACACACACACACACACACACACACACACACACACACACACACACACACACACCCCAAAGTCCAGGTCCAGACCTACTCATTCTACATTTAAATGGAATAATCTAGTATTAGCCAAAACCTCTCAGGTACTTCATGAAAACATGTTCTATACTTCTCAGTCATAATTCACCAAGATTAAATTTCATGAAAGAGAATGAAAACATTCTCCCTCCCTCATCCAAATATCTTTGGATTCCCTTACCTGACCTTAAATGACCTTTCCAGATTGTCATTGGTCAAATCTGAGCTCATTTTGCGCAACTATTGTTGACTCTGAATATGGAACTTAGGGATCCCAGCCTCTGCCATTTGAAAACCTTAATTAATATTCTACCCTCCTAAAATACCTGTTCAGCATCCACTTTACTGAATCCATGAGTGCCAAAACCCATTAACTAAAAACGACCGTCTATATAGGAGTGGAACACTATTCAAACCTGTGCTGTTCTAAGGTCAACTGCAGTTATTCCCCGATATGTCCCTACTATTCTTTATATCAAGGACAAACCTGAGAAGCAAAGTTAGGAAAGATGATAAATTAGAAGGGAGGGGAAAAAAGGCCCTTGATAGTTAACACCTTCAAAGTCACAATAGCAATAGAAGGTTAATGGCATAGATGCCAGCAGAACCTAACATAAAACTTAGCAAGTTTTAACTACGAATCCCAATGTAAGGGTTGAAATACCAAAGTCTGAGTCCACACCTCTGTATGAACTTGGGCTTCAAGAGTGAGGGTTGGCCCAAGTATACATAAGTAACTTTAGGGGGTTCCAAAAATGGGGAGAATTCAATTTCCCAAAATTTCCTATCACAGTTATATGTCTCCTAATAAGAAACTAGAACATTCTGAGGTTACATGAAAGAAGGTAACAGTGTCCCTAAATTCAATGTGGTGACAATACAGTTCCCTCTTAGGTTCTCCTAACACTAATAGTATATGTAAATTTAGAAGACCCAAACAAGTCTATAACTTTCCAAACTGTAAACATTAAAAAGTTAAAATACTTTATATCTGACTGAAGTGAATCAATTAAAGAGCTACATGTATTTTGAAAATTACCAAGTCCTCTCTTTTAGTCTTTCATATGCTCAAATAGAACACAAATAGACTCATGTGCTAGTTTGGACACTTACAAGATGGGAAGTTTGGGTGGTTACTTAAACCCCACTCTCCACCCCCACTCAGTTTCCTCATAGGTAGAACTAAGATAATAGTAGTATCTATTCCAGAGGGCTGTCACGAGGATGAACAAGCTAACTCAGAAATTGCTCAGGCCAGTGCCTGGCACATAGTGAGAGCTCAACGAATGGAAGCAATTATTAACTCATAGCCTAACAGCCAAATCTATGTCTTCAATCTTCTTTTACATATTATCCTACTTTTCATAGCACACTAACCTCCTCTAAATTCTTTTGGTAACCCACTTGGGTCCCTCATACAATCTATCTGGTACCACAGCCATTTGGCAGCTAACAAAATGTTTTAAAAATGGCAGGCCCCCCCAGTTTGCTGTAAAGATTTGCCATCATTCTAACCATGATATTAAGATATACATGCAATTTTAAATTCCAAAAAATAAAACAGAAACATACCATATTTCGCCAAACTTCTGAGGAGCTGGTGAATTCTAAAATCAGGCTCTTACAGATTTTTAACCTAAAATATAAAACACCTCACTCAATTCTTTTTATATAAATCACTGAATGCACTTTCAAAGAAATTTTTTTCCTAAAATTTACTGTAAAAGCAAATTCATTTTTCTGAAAATTTATAAATATCAAAAACATGTCAAGACAAATGCCCCTACTGTTGCTAGGGTATGTGTTAAGTGTGGTTAAGCAGGTCCTGTGGCCTGCCAGCCACAAAATCCCTGCAGAATGGGAAAATGGTTCCTATTTTCATTCACAGAACTTAGTGTCTTCCCTCCCTTTAAATGAGCTAAAATGTATGAAAACTGTTTCAACTACAGCCTCTACCTTGCTCCTTCAGATATCTATAGCAATCTAGCTTTTGGTTAAACTGTGCACTGAGCTATTCATACAATACGCGTTAGCTACACATATGCGCAGATGTCTACCACCTGCTGAAGTCCTGAACAGGCCCTTTTACCACCTGAGTCTCATGTATTAGGTTGTTGTGTTAAGAGAAATATGAGTGTGTAGGATATTGCTTCCTGGTCATAACTGGGCCTCGATACATGGCAGCAATTATTTTTTATAGCTTTCAAAATGTCACTCGTCAAAAACAAATTCTGAAACTTAAGAGTATGCACCCAAATAATCTATAAATTCTTAACTCATTTGTAGAGAATGAGTTCATCTTAGTGGACTAAGAACTTAAGTCTTTTAATCCATTTTCTTTTATTATATAAGAAAAAAATCAAGTCACAAAAACTAAGAAACTTCCTACAGCTGATGGCTGAAAATAAATTCACTACATACACATATTCTTTTACAACTTAACCTTGGTTTAAGACCTCAGAGGGCTGATTCACAAACTCCATTTATAATATCACCAATGGAATCTAAAAAATGTATACATAGACTTGATCTCTACGTCTAGATATTCCTTTCAGTACATAAGGTGAAGGTGCCCGAGTATTTAATTTTAACATACATTTCAGGTACTATGCAGACCCCAATCTGAGAAATCTTTTGCTAGAAGATTAGGAATACAGCCACAGAGGAAATGCCAGAGGAAATGCCAGATCTATAAGGCCACATGCTAGAGGGCAGAAACCTAGAGCACCAGGGCCATAGGTGCACTCTGACACCAACCTAGTACCTTCATTTTATCTAATCCAACAGAGGATTCAAGCAGGTGATCTATATATAGGAAATGAGATCAAGAATAAGAAATGTCCATGTTAATCTATATTTTCATTTCTTAAAATAATCCATCTGTCAACTCTCTACTCTCTACTCACACATGTACACATATGTATATTATTATATTTGGTATGTCCTTCACCTTTCCAATAGCTGATTCCTTTTACTTCCTTTTAAACTTCACAGACTACCCTTTTTATCACTTTAAAAAAAAAATTGTATCCCCATACCACTCTGGCTCTCTTGTACCATGTCAACATATATCCCATTTATGGGGCTAAGTTTTATCTATAAACTTTACAACTGACCACAGATTGTTCCAGTCTTCATCTTCAAGTTCTCCTCATCCTAGTACATTCTTCAGGCTAAATTTTTAAATACTGCTTTCATATATAGTACTCTTGATACAATTTCCTCAACTCCATTAACTCCCTAGAATGCCATTTCCTTATTCTCCTTCAAATGCCAAAAAGATGTAACAGTTGCTAACATACAAAGCATCCACCCACTGAAATGTCTCTTGTAAAAGTCATCATCTTTCTTACATATTTTAAATCCCATGGTCCTTTATCTTACTTTATTTCTGAAAATATTACATGTAAAATACTCTGAAACAAGACCTTAAATTTTATTAATGTATTTTATTGGTGTAGATGTTAACCATAACTGTGCCTAACTTATAGACAAGACTTTATCACAAATGTGTATAGAAAGAAACAATATATATAAGCTTCATTAGCATACATGGTTTCAAACATCCCCTGGGGGTTCTTGGAACATATCCTTTGCAGATAAAGGGTACTACTGTACATACTTCACAAGTAGACAGGTAGCAGATTGTTTAGAGTAGCAATATAGTAACTCCAAACCAAAAGTGTTTAAAATGTCCATTAACAGAAAGAACAAAATTCTGGCCTATTCTTAAAACAGATTACTGTATAGCAATTACTATAAGCAACCACTACACAACCAACAATGTGGATGAATCTCAAGTATCTTAAGTGATAGAAACCATACACAACTAAGTATGATTGATTTAATTACATCAGGAATAAAAGCAGGCCAATCTAATCTATGCTGTTGGCCAAGACAGTGGTTACTCCTGGGGGATGAGAGGCAGTGACACAAGAGACCACAAGGGGCTTCAAAGGATATGCTGATGTTTCCTGATCTGCGTGCCAGCTAAGTGAGCTACATGCACATTTATAAGTGCACTCTCCTGTATTATATTTCAGTCAAAAGTTTATTTTTTAAGTCAGAAGGAAAAAAGAAAAATATTGGATGGTGTTACTTATAGGAGGAATGAAGAGAGCCAAATAAGGGAGCTGGTGGGAAAAAAGACAAAACTAGCAGACAACTACAAACTGGAGACATTCAGCAGAAGAGAAGGAGGGAAAGGGATTAAAATGGGCGACAACTGCACAAAAATGAATAATGATGAAATATATATATATATATTTCATCATTTTCCTATATATATAGGAAAAATACCATTCAAATAAAAACAGTCAATCTTATATAAGTATGTAGTAAAATAGTATTCACAGCAGATATTACATTACGATTTCATTTCAGGTTTTCAAAAGAGCCTGTGTACTTTTCATTCAGACAAGAATACAGTTGGATCTAACATGAAAAATAATGTTTATTTCAAAAACCAAGTAAGATATGGGCATTAGATAAAGCAGATAAGTGGAACAGAAAGTCCAGGGGAAGTATGTATCTACTGTTTCTTGTCAAAAACAAGAAAAACTGGGCCTCCCTGGTGGTACAAGAAGTTAAATCTCAGCACTCTGAAGCTATTGGCAGCCACTGCAGCACAAGTTGGATCCCCAGCCTGGGAGTGACCCACATGGCACAGAACTCTCCAGTCTTGTCCACTGCTCCCCTCAGCAGTGTGTTTCAGTAGATCACCTGTTTTACTTCCCACTGTCTGTCTCTGGTAAATCTTCTCATCTATTACTCCTCTGACCTACACCCTAGTTCTTGTATGTATAAATAAATAAATCTTAAAAAAAACTGACAACATACATGAACAGCTGTTTTCAGACACATTAGGTAGTAGACAACGCAGGACTGTGATCCATAAAAGGACAGAAATGTGGTGAACCCTCTAATGCTCTATTTCTACTTGGAGGCACTTTCCAACCTCAGTCAACGAAGGGGAAACCAAGTCAGAGGACAATATTCTTACTGAGGTGAAATGCAAACGCTCAGAACTGAGTCTCAAGTAGGACTTTGTAAGACTAGCAGAAAGAAGGGAAGGCACGCAGCAGAGGTTCCAGAGAATGCACTGTGGCAGTCCTTTGTGTTGGCTACTATGTACTAAGCAGTGAAAGGTTCCATGAAACTAGGGAAAGGAGCTGTGGGTTTAAATACTCCCTGTGTGCATACAGGACTGGCAGATTCCTAAGTTCCTTCCAAACTTAAGAGAGAATACACTGACACCAGCGCACCTGTAGAGAACTATAATTAATGGTAGTCACTAGCCTGAGTTTTCTTATACACATAGTCCCACCTGAAAGGATCAAGCTGACCAGCAATTGGCTGCCAAAACAAATGTAAAGAGAACAAAATTTAGACACTGAACACCAGACTATTATATGTCCAGCATCCAGTAAGAAGTCATTACATATGCAAACAGGAAAATATAACCCATAACCAACAGAAAAACAAAGCAATGGATCCTAAGAAAAGAGTAGCATCGGCACCCAAGGACTTTCAAGTAACTATTATAAATATGCTCAAGGACTCAAAGGAACACATGAAGGGGAAACAACAACAAATAAAATGGAACTTTAGGAATACACTATCTGAAAGTATCTGACACTGCAGAGAAGAGTGAAAGAGAAGACAGGCATGATGAAACACAGAAAGACAAAAAGAACATGCTAGTGAACAGAAGGCAATGTAAAATGACCTAATGTAACTGGAATCCTGAGAACAGAGATGGTGGAAGAAGGGAGACAGGTGCTTTTAAAATGTATTAAGTGAAAAAAGGCTGACATTTCCAAATCTGAAAAAATGCCACAGACTTCAAGAAAAAAAGTTCACAACTCCTAAGCAGGACAATCACAAACAAACCCAGTATTGATAAAATCTTAAGAATAAGTACAAAGGGAAGAAAGATAAGAAACCAGACTTCTCATCGGGAGCAAAAGCTGAAAGAAAAACATGTCCACCTAGAATAATAAATGAAGTAAAATTTTTATTCAAAAGAAAAACCACAACATCTATACCAAAATAGGTATGTTGACAGCCCTACATGTTAGCAAAGTTGTAAAGTAACGAACTCTCACCTATTGTTGACTGGAGTATAAAACCAACCAATTTGGGGAAAATACCTGGCAACATTTGTAATTATTTTATAATCCAATAATCACACTCCAAGTATTTACCCAAAAGAAAAGAAGGCAAATGTATCCACACAAGGACTTTCACACAACTGTTCATTGCCATTTTATTATTTACAGCTAAGAACTGAAAAGTCTAGGTGGCCCTTAACAGGAAAAAGTACTGATACATGCAGTAAATAGGTGAATATCAAAAACATTATGCTGAATAAAAGAAACCTTATATAGCAGGTCATTGTGTAATGTTGTTTTGTTCAGCATGGCTTTATTCTAATGCTGACAAGAAAAAAAAAAATCAATTCCTGGCTGGGACCACTTCTGCATGGTTTGTATTTTCTTCGTGTCTGCCTGGGTTTTCTATGGGTACTCTGATTCCTCCACATCCCAAAGAGTTTCACTGGTGTGTCTACATTGTCCTACCTGGACTGTGTTGGTGTGTGTGTCTGTGAGTGCTTCCTGCAATGGAGTGGCATCCTATCCAAGGCTGACTTCTAACTTATCCACTACTAACAAAGCCACCACTACAGGCTTTGGTGAGCCACAGTCTTAAACTAGAGTAGGCTGGGAAATGAGTAGAATGAACACAATTACTGTTCTACATTACAAGTGTTTTGGGACTTTATTTAGACGTTTAAACGTTTTGGTAACCAGAAACATGCCATAGAAACTTAACCCTTGTTTATGTCAATTAAACTATGATAAAATTGATTTCATTATATATCATTTGCTTAGCCATAATTCCCAATAATCAAGTTATGTTAAGTGAGAATTTACTATACAAGTAAGTACTATGATACATGAAGTTCTAAAGTAAACTAATCCAATATATGTTGAAAGCGATCAGAAAAATGGTTGATTTTTAGGAGATGCTATCGGGAAGGAACCTAAGGAAACAAATTCTAAAACTTAATAGTACTTTGTGCTGCAAAGGGGTAAGCATTTGTCAAAATTCACAGAATGGTTTATATGGCAGATTATATCTTCCAAATATGGCCACCATTAGTATCAACCTTCCCACATTATCTTACTAAAAGGCAACACTAACATTCTTCCATGAGGTGGTAGGGTCCCTAATGTCCCTTCTCCTTCATTGTGGCTCTTTCAATAAAGACCTTAGAATGGAGTATGTGCTATGTGACTTTTGATGCCATCATAAAAATGCCACATACTTCTGTCTTGCTCTCTCTGGGTATCTCAGTCTTGGAATCTAGCCACCAACTGGCAAGGAAGCCAGTCACTTTGCAAAGAAGACAAGCAACCATCTAAAAAGACAACATGTAAGTGTTCCAGACCAGGCCTCCACCTGAAGTTCTGACAGACATCACCAACTCCAGGTGTGCGGGCAAGCCTTCAGATGATTCCAGTCTCCAGTCATCAAGTTACCCCATTCTAGATGACATGCGTAAGCCCAAGACAAGCTATACCTGTAAATCTCTGTGCAAAGTGCAGACACATAAGCAAAATAAATAACTGCTGGTATTTAAGGCACCAAGTTTGGGGTGATTCATTTCACAGAAATAGATAAATGGAAAAATACATTAAATTCAGTTAATAATACTAAACTACTAAGTTTTAGTTGACATTGTACACACTGAAGTTAAGGAAAAAGTAAATACTACAGAAGTAAAGGAGAAAGTAAATACTACAGAAGTTAAAGAAAATGTAAATACTACAATAGCAACTTTGGAAGTCATCTAAAAATAAGACTAAATAATATATGAACATGAGAATCAAAGTAAACATAGCAAATATTAATTATGGAAACACATTCTACAATTACTTCACATTCATGTAAGTTTGAAAATTTTCCTGATATAACATTAAAGCATAAAATGAGGGCACTTCATACAAATAAAAGCTGAAATTATCTTTGGCCCACAAACCTACACTTTACCAATTTTAAAATTCTTCAAATGCAAGGAAAGTAACAGTAGAGGCAAATGTGGGTTTGTGTGAGACTCAACACATCTACACAAAGCAAAGTAAGTGAAAACAGTAACAGGGACATATTAAAGAAGGTTGCTCTTGGTCTTAAAATTTCCAAAACAGATCATTTAAAAAAATAATTTCAAGTTCTACTGTGAAATGTATAACATGGAGGTAAAATGTAATATTATAGCAGCAAAAAAAGATTAGACACAATAAGTTACTTCATGTTGTTTAAAATTCTTACACACTAAGAGGTGTAATACTTTGGAAAATAGGCTGAGTAAGATGCATGTTGTATCCTAATGCAACCACTGGGGAAGGAAAAGGTATAAACTAATGCTAAAATAAATTTCAAAAAAATTCTACTGACCCAAAAGAAAGGTGGAAAAACAGAAAGAATATAGATAGGACAAACATAAAACAACTTGTTGGTATTAAAACCAACCATACTGATATTACAATATAAGTGAGTGGACTGAACTTTCAAATTAAAAAGCAAAGATGGTAAAAAATTAGTTAGAAAAATGGCTTAAACAATATTGATGGGAATGTAAACTGGCACAGCTATTACGAAAAGTAGTTATGGAAATGCTTCAAACATTAAAATGTAAATTCCCTAAGATCCAATTAAATGATTTCTAGGTATTTTACCTGAAAAATATAAAGATACTAATTCAAAGAATTATATACACACCTCTGCTTATTATAGCACTATTTATAATAACCACTAACTGGAAACAACCTAAATATCCATCAACTGTTTACTGGATAAAGATGTAATACTTTTCTCATATATATACACACACACACACACACACATATATATACATATATATAAATTTATAAGTATGTTTTCATTATATACATATTATGTACACACACACATACACACACACACACACACGTATATATGTAAAAAGATGAAATCCTGTCATGTGCAACCACAGGATGGTCCAAAGGGAATTATGCTGAGTGAAGTAAGTCAGTGAAAGAAACACCGTATGATTTCACTTAGGTGCATACAGAAAAAACAAACATGAAAGAAGACTTTTTGACTCTTAGTCAATTAGTGGATACTATTAGACCAATTAGTGGATACCAGAAGGGCAGGGGAAGAAGGGTGACTAAATAAGGGCAAAGGGGGCAATGAAATGGTGAAGAGGAGATCTTGGGTGGTCAGCAATGAACTTACTATAATCATTTGCACACTGATTCTCAATGATGAAAACCCGAAACTTTTATGTAATAATGCAATGATACTTTAGTATAAAAATTTACAGAATTTAACAGATGAGTTGAAAGTAAAGTGATAGCAAGATATAATGTACATACATATAAACACGAATCATAAGAAAGGAAAAGTGGCTATATTAACAACACAAGTAGACTTTAGGACAAAGAACATTTAACGAGAGACCAACAATGGTATTTCATATGGATATTTATCGAGGAAATCAAGCAGTCCAAAACATGAATGCACTTGAAGACATTTTCAAAACATATGAAGTAAAAATAGATAAAACTGAAAAGACAGTAAAGATTTCAACATTCCCTTCTTGTAACCAGAAAATTATATAACCAGAAAATTAGCAATGATACAGAAGAAATGAATATATCTAGCTAAGAACGAACCTGTATCCTGGAAAAACAATATGAAAAATGTCTTAGATACTCATAAAATATATACACAAGGCTCATAAACCCAAGAAAACTTCTCAGCATCATTAATCATCAAGAAAATTAATCTGAATGTAACTGAAACTATAATGACACTCTATATATCCATTAGCATGATAATTATTTTAAAAAAGAATGAAAGGATGTGGAGAAATCAGAAGTATACAGCTGGGGGAAATAGAATGGCACAGCTACCTTGGAAACTGATACGGTGGTTTCTCAAAAAAAATTACACATAATATGACTCCCATACGATCCAGCAATTTCTTCCTATGTCTATACTCAAAAGAACTGAAATCAGGACTTGAACAAATATTTGTTTAATAGGTGTAAGAATTTCAGTTTGTGATAAGAATTCCAGATAAAAAATGTACTTTGTCACTGACATATATGCTTAAAAATGGCTAGAATTGTAAATGTTGATATGTATACCTACTATAGTTAAAGGAAAAAAAAAAAACTGCAATGGGATACCATTCATTGCACACCCACCAGAATGCCTGCAACTGGAGAGTAGCAAATGTTGACAAAGATATAAAATACTCAAATTCATATACACTGCTGGTGAGAATGCAAAATGATATAACCATTTTGGAAGGTAGTTTGGCAGGTCCTTATAAATTTAACATAAACTTACCATGTGATCCAGTAATTCCAGTTTAAGGCATTTACACCCTAGAGAAATGAAAATGTGTTCACACGGACACACCTGCAATGAATTCCATCGTTCAAAAGAGACTAAAACTAGAATAACCTAAATGTTCACCAAAAAATGAAAAAATAAACTGTGGCTTATAAATGTAAGAGAAAAAGTGAGGAACACAAATTAAAGGACTTTCAAACACATGCTGAGTAAACAAAAGCAAAGAAAAGTATATATAATATGATTCCATTTACATGCAATTCTAGAAGAGCCAAAACGAAGAAGCAGATCAATGGTAACCTGGATCCGAGAGGGAGGAATAACCACAAAAGGACAGGAGTGAATTTCTGGAGGTTGATTCAGATGTTCTACATCTTGACTGTGGGAGGAGTTACAACGCATAAATTTGTCAAAATACATCAAAGGATACACTTAAAAAATGGGTACACCTCGTTGGATGTAAGTTTACTTCAATAAAGTTCACTTTTTAACATGTGTAAGAAAGTAGTATGTATAAATGTGGCATTTTAAATTAGTGTAGGAAGGACTGCTTAAGTGGTGGAATTAAGTAGACAAGTGGAAAAATGAAACATTAGATATTTCTTATTGCAGCCAAAAACGTGAAATACAATTGGGCTCTAAATCTAAATCATGCTATCCGACAATATACTTACTGTACCCAAATCTAAATCTATAAATCTAAATCTAAATAACATTATGAAAGCGCTAAAGAAAATACAATATTCTATAGCATCTTTGCAAGGTGCTGAAACTCAGAGCCTAAGTTAAGATGACTTACACTTTTAAAGACAGTATTTGTATATTGTAACAAAGCTTTAAATAATGACATATAAAAAGTACCTATGAATTATTAAGAGTAAAAAAGAGCAGAAAATGGGGGGGCCAAAAACAAAGCTAACTTTTTAATATTCTATATTCAAATACTGACTATTTTATACATACATAAACGAGGCAAGTGAGCAGTTCCATACATGTTACTGGGCATGAAACTTGCTTTAAAATTTTTAAATGTAGCTGCCATTATCTACCAAAATTTTTAATTGGTAAAGCTTCATGATCCATCAGCCATACTTCTAGAAATCTAGAAATCATAATTCTAGAAATAAGTACCCTTATTTGTAAGAGCAAAAACTGAAAACAATCTAAATTCCACAATAGAAGAATTATAAATTCTTACATCTGTTCCTAGTTCAGTTCTAAAGACTTTGAGAAAGCTTAAGACTTACAGGTTTCCACTTCAGGTTTACTCTAGAACATATGTTCACTAAGGTGTCATTTAACACATATAACATTGTTGGAATTTTTTGATATTGCTCTTCTCTTGTCCCCCCAAATTTTTATGTAAAAACTGTATTTATGTGGACATGACATGTGATGCAGAGATTTAGTGCAGTCATTAAAGAGTCATTCAATTCATATTTTCTCAGTTGTTCTGGCTAAAACCTCAGTATAATTTCTTACCTCTCCCTTTATTTCAAACTTTAATCTATTACCAAATTCTATGGGGCTATAGATTCAACATATATCAATAATTCAACCTCTCTCAACAGCCTCACTAACATCACTCATACAACCTACTGGCATCACCTCTTATCTGTATTACTAGTTACCCAATTCTACCCTTGTCATTTTTCAGTCTGTGCTCTACACAACAGGGTAATCTTGCTAAAGGCATAAATCATATATTTTCACTCTTCTGCTAAAAACCTTAATACTTCCCATTTCACTCACATATAAAAAGTCAAACTCCTTGTGATTCAAATGATCTACCCTACAGCCTCTTTCTATTTACCCACTTACTTGCTACAGCCACACTGGTACAGAAGGCACTCGTCCATGTCAAGGTTTCCACATTCTACATTCACTGTAATCTACAACAGATAGCCATAGTTAGCTCTCATCTCCATCAGCTGTTGCTACCCTAAACTTGGCACTCATCCGCTCCACCCCCAAATACTTAAGATACCCACCCCACATTCCTTACTTATTTCTTTTCTCCTTTAAAGTACTAGGCAACTTAAAATGAAGATGGGAACATCTCTTCAATAAAATTGTGTTGGGAAAAGCAGACAACTACATGCAAAAGAATGATACTTGACCACTCTCTTTTACCATACACATAAGTTAACTCAGACTTAAAAATTCAGGATTAACTCAGACTTAATGTAGAATAAAAGATGACTATAAGAACTGAAACTATAAAATACATGTAAGAAAAGATGGGCAATGAACTCTTCAACAGTGCCTTTAGAGTCTTTTGTGGAGTCTCTCAAAGGGCAAGGGAAACAGAAGCAAAAATAAACAAGCACAGGTCTATATCAAATTTTTACCAAAACAGAAAGAAACCCTACTGGATGGGAGAGGATACTTGCAAATACTATATAAAAACATATATGCATATATAAAAACATACATACGTATATAAAACAAGGGATTAATATCCCAAGTATATAATCAACTCATACAATTTAACAACAAAAAACAATCAACACTATTAAAAAATGGGCAGAGGGTTGAAACACATTTGACCAAAAAGATATAGATTGCCAAGCAACATACGAAAACTTGTTTAACATCAGTTATCACTACAGAAATGCAAATCAAAAACCATCTCATACCTGTTAGAATAGCTGTTATCTGAAAGTCAAGAAACAAGTGTTGGTAAGGATGTGGAGAAAGAGAACCCCGTATATATTGTTGATGAGAAGTAAACTAGTGTAGTCACTATGAAAAATAGTAGGGCGATTTCTCAGAAAAATAAAAATATATACCATATGAGCCAGTTATTATACTTGGTTATTTATTCAAATAGTTGTCCCTCTATGTTCAGAGTGCTACATTTTTCACAGTAGCCATGACACAGACACAGCTTAATGGCCCATCAGCAGATGAGTGAATAGAGGTGTGGTATAGATACACAAAGGAATACTATTTGGCTGTTAAAAAAATAAATCATTTTTGCCGTTTGTGACAACACAGGAAGACATTGAGGGGGTTATGCTAAGTTAAAAAAGTAAAAAGGAGATAGACAAATACCATATGATTCACTCAGGTGGAAGAAACAAAGCCCTTAACGAAAAGTCCTCAGATTCAAAATAAAGGGAAATTACCAGGGAAAGGGAGGTGAAGAAGGGGGCATGTAAAAGGAGTAAGGTAGTCAATTGTTTGACAGTGGATGGAAACTAAATTTTCAGAGATAAGCCATGATGCACTGTAAACAGATGGTGAAGTACAAATCTGTACATTTTGAACTTAAAAAGATAAAAATAAAACAAGAACTCAGATTATGAGATCAAGATGGTGATTAGAAAGGAAGGCGGTAGGGTGTGAGCAAACTTGGTAAAGGGTGTATGGTGATAAATGGAAACTAGACCTTTGGTAGACAATGCAGCATATACACATGTTGAACTATAATGCTGCACCTGCTATCACTATATTATAAACTAACTTGTTACCCAGTAAGGGGGTTGTAATCAGAACACACAAAGAATGCTTAAAATCCAACAAAAAGAAGTATCACTCAAAACACAGAAAAGGATCTGAATAGATCTGCTCCAGAAAAAGATGCCCAAACAGTACATGAAATAGCCCTCATTATCACTAGTCACTAAACAAATGCAAATCAAAACCACAGAGATCCCATCACACCACAGAATGGCTAAAAGTAGAAGGGACAATGTATGTTTTGGCAAAAAGTGATGACATCCAACTATAAAACAATGATGTCACTTTGAAAGATTCCAGCAGTCCCTTACTGCCAAATGTTAACATAACTTAGCCAACAATGCAGCAGTTTCATCTAAATATGCCCTAATCAGTAGGCTAACAGAAGCATGGACCATGTAGGTAGGTGAACCATGGTTATATATGTAGTGAACATTTACACTTTTTACCTTGTCAGCATTCCCTAAATAATATGGTTTATTTACATAACACTAACATGGTATACTCACATGGTGCGTTTTAAGAGACTGAAGTACACAGGAGGATGTGCCTAGTTTGTATGGGGATACCAGACCATTTTGCGTAAGGGAGTTATTAGCATATGGATTTTGGTATGCACGGGGGCCTTGGAACCAATCCCTTGCAGATACCAAGGGTATATATGCATGCTCATGGCAACTTGATTCACAGTAACCAAATAATGGAAGCAATCCAAATTTCTATTAACTGATGACCGAATAAAAGTATGTGTATATTCATACAATTTAGTATTGTCAAAAAATGGAGTGAAATACTGTTAAATGCTATACAGATATACCCTAAAAATACTACATTAAGTAAAATTAAGCATACACACAACAGGATGAATATTTTTTAATTCCATTTATATTTATATTCCAAGAAGGCAAAACCATAAAAAAAAAAGAAAAGAAAAGCAAACAGGTGTCAGGGCATGGAGTACGAGAGAATGGGCAATGAGTACTTACAAGTAGTGTTTCTTTTTAGATGAAAATGTTGAAAAATAAAGTGATGGTTGTATAACTGATATGCTGAAAATCACTGAACTGTATACTCTAAAGGGGTAAATTTTATGGTAAGTGAATTATATTTCAATGAAGCAGGAAATTATAGAAAACATGGCATAATTTTTTAAATCCTCCAAAAGGAAAAAAGCTACATGTGACTATATGCTTACATATATTCCTTTGACATTTGCTACATACACACTAATAGTTGAGGGGTAAAAGGAGCAACCCAGCACAAAATAACAGTTCTTTGGAAAGGTGAACATGTTTGATTTTATGGTTTATAATTTATGAGAATTACATTTAAAATTGACAGTGTACTGGTAAATCTAGGTGGCATCTTAAGTTGCACAAAGAACTTTAGATCACGTTGCAATGGAAAAGAACTGAAGTCTTTCTAACATGACTCATGGTACCCCCCGCCCCAAGTTCTGTGAACACTTCTAACAGCAATTAAGACATGCTTTTTACTTACCTGAATAATTACAGAAAGTCGACTCATGATCTGCCAATATTAAAATTCTACCTTTCCCAATGAGATTGGGTGGCTCATGAGGAAGTAGTAAGAGAATCTGAAGTATCTCAAGTATCATCAATGGACATCCTTTAGAAATTCCTAATTACCAGAACTGTTTCAATTTCACATAACCCCAGCAACTTATTATGAAATCTTCCTCTGGGTTCTGTCTGCACTGTAGTTAACAAGGTCAACCTTCTATAATGTCTAACCTAGAATTATGTTGTGTAGCACATACACACAAAGATGTGTAAAGATATACTAACAGAACTAAAGGTAGATGAGTTCCTTGAACCATAAACACCTATTTTCAGGTTTTATTGTTTTTCATTCCCCTATCAAAGGTAGTGCCCAAACTCATCACATAGTATTTGATTTATGGATAACAAAAGACCACTACTAGCTTCTACTATAACTTCAAAATAATTTTTTAAAAATTTACTACATATAATTTCAAGTGAACTAGTCTATTAAAAATAGGAAATCATTATTGCAAAAATCATCCATATTTAAAGGACAAGTACTTAAAAACCAAGGATATTTAATCTATTAATCCCTAATAAAATGTTCAATGTACCCTAACTACAAATTTTCTTATAAGCAGTTAACAACTGGAATATTTCTAATTGGAAAATAAAAACACAACCTGACCACTCTGTACATGACTCATTTATCCAGGCTCACCGATATCTTAAAACCATCTAAAAATGAGACATTTACTTTTGTCACAAAATCTTCATGAGTACAGAAATTATTTAATATCAGCTGAGGTAAGTACCGCACAAAGAAAAAAGGATTCAATAACAGCATAATGCAAGGAACCACCCTAAAACCAGCAAATTCAAAGATTCTCAAAGGCTTCCCTGAGTAGGTTGAGCCCTCAAGGATGAGGAAAATTTGTTGAATGTGTTCCAGGTGTATTGAAATGTATTGGTAAAGGGTTTGGCACAAGAAGGAAGTTGGACAGCTTAAAAAACTGAAGAAAGGCCAGTATTGTTAGGTGGTTCTGAACAAAAGCTAGTGTTTGGGGGTGGGGGAAGGAAGCAGAATGGAGGATCCTGCGGGATCTTGTAGACCAAGTAAGGACTCTGAATTTTATTCTAAAGAAGAATTCTAAACATAAAGTGACAAAGTTGTACTTTTAAAAGATCACTTATAAATGCTCACATGAATCCCAAAGAATTAAACTTATTAGAATTGATACAGCTCATCCAATTTGGATGCAAAATTATCTCTCCTGTATTTCTTTCTCCTGGTTTATTTTGCTTAGGACACACCCTTCCAATTCCATCCAGGTTGTTGCCAATGACACGAATTCATCTTCTGAATTGTGTGTATATACCACATCTTCTTGATCCACTCATCTGTCTCTGGTCACTCAGTTTGTTTCCATATGTTGATCATTGTAAATAGTGCTGGTATAAATACAGCAGTGCAGGTTTCCTTTGGAATAAGTGTTTTTGGGGGTAAATAACAAAGAATGGAAATGGTGGGCCATAGAGTAAACCCATTTTTTTTTTTTTTTTGAGAAACCTCCATTGCTTTCCAGAAGCTGGACCTGTCCATATTCACACCAACAGTGTAAGAGAGTCTCTTATATGTAGAATATAGAAAAACTAAACACAGGCAACTTTAAAACCAACTCTTAGAAACTGACTATAGGATCTTCAGCTTTCTGAGAGGAGGAGGGTGAAAACAAGGGGATAACAGTGGGGAGCTTATGGACCATGGGACTATGCATACTTCTGCTTTGGTGGTGGGAGTGGAGTGCTTTGGTGAAGACATCTAACGAGGGAAACCCAATACTGTCAAAACACCCAGCAAGGATGTAAAATAGTGATACCGCAATAAATAAAAAAAAAAACAGCACATTTCAAGGTTGAAAATTTTAAAAAATACAGCATAAAAAAAAACCTACCATCAGCAAAGATCAAATGTAATGAAGAAAAAAAAGATTATTTGCAATGCAAAGAACTAAAACATCAAATTCTAAGAGTGAACTTAACAACGTGTATAAGGCATTTTTAAAGAAAATACACAAGAATCAAATAGATAAATCATGCCTATTTTCCCTTCAAGTATATATCCCGGAAGAACAGATGTTAAATTATGGAAAAGTAAAAATCTAAGAGTCAAAACAATTCTGAAATGAATAAAAGTTAAGTTTTTAATGCACAGGTTTCAAAGCTCTCTATAAAACTCTATGAAATAAGACAATGTGGTAAAAGTACTTTAAAAAAAATTATGATAATGACAAAAAAAAAATCAAACCCAAATATGTAGCCATTTATACAAGTAATTTTTTTTAATTTTGAAGTGTTCAATATTTAAATGTCAGTTACTTTTCAAAAAAAAAAATTGATTCCCTAATCTACTCAAAGGTGGACTGAAAAGCAAAAAATTGAGTACTAAAACCCCGACTATTAGCAAACCAAAAATAAAAAAAAAATCACACATTCAAGATTCTAACATAAAAACAGATTTTTATATTCTAAAAGAGAATGTCATACTTTCATTTGGTAGCTTTAATGGTTGCACTGTTAAGGAGGTTGGATATGAATTACAGGACCTTACAATTACAATGTTAGCGTTGTATAGTTTATTTTTAAAGTTCTGTATGAAACATTTTAGAAATGTAGAAAATAACAATACATATTTATCCACCCTCAGGTGACTGCAATGCAAATTAGGTGATGTATCAATCTATATTTATTGTGTTAGCAAAAATCTTTAAATCTGACAATCCTAAATACAGGCTAGTATACTGAAAAATGAAACGCTGATAAAGTATATATTGACAATCATTTTAGCAAACTTAGCAACTAAAATACTAACAACCTATTCTCCAAGTATTTACACTTCTAGAAATGCAAAGATAAATGTAAAAATGATCATTTCAACATTGCTTATAGTAGGCAAAAGAAAACGCCTCTCAAAAATATCAAATAATGAAATACTGTCATGTAACATGACCACAGAGTACCATACAGCATTTAAATGAATTAAACTAGATCTATAATATCAGCATATGTCTCTCAAAAAACAGTGAGTTTTCAGGCGAGAAAATAACAAAAATAATGAACAACCATATACCAGAGACATTTTGTGGGGGTGGAGTGGGGAATGGGATCAAAAACGGGGGGG